>NC_091936.1:7842500-8142500 GCF_041260155.1 Ptychodera flava
CCAGCTTTCAATTTACATAACGCACACGCGCAGCCTGCATTGTTTATCATGTAATTAGGACTTGTCGACCATCGGTCCAGAGATGAGCCCGCAGACTGTACCATCATATTTTGGAGGCGAGCGAGGGCTGTCTGTGCAGCCATGTCGAAACGGAATCAATTGAAATGATTTCTGCTTTAGAATAACGCCTAACTCTTTCTGGTGTGAAATGAGTAAGTTTTTGGAGTAATTAATAGGAAATCCAAAACGTATGTATGTACTAAGAAACAGTTTCACCTCAAGATTGAACGAAGGATTTATTGACTGAGTACGTAACCTAGTCCCCTAGTCTCTGTGCAAACCCTTTTGAGGTGCTGAGAAAAACAGAACACATTTGCATGAACACTAGAAAGTTCTAACGGCTTGACAAATAACTCATTGCAATGTGACTGCAGAGGTACAAGGAAATTAGCGGGCGATTAGTGGTCAAGTAGCAGTCCCTCATACCACTCGGTCGCCCCCCAAAATAATGGTATAGTTAAGGGCTTAGTTCCACGGCCACGATATCAGGGCTATGATTACATTTACCCATTTTCGAGCGTGTTTCTCCTGACATTCGGGACACAGATCGGCAGACTGTGAGCTATATGTGAAATGGAAACAGTAGCTGATAATATGCCCCATGATTGCACATCTGGATACTAGCCGTCCAGAAAAGGCGGACACTGCGGCGCCACCGATAGCCATACCTTTAAGTCACGCCTGGCGATTAGCAAGCTTTATGCACACATCGTGATTGATTACGTAAGCTTGTCAGAGTTGGACAAGTCTAAACTAAACAGCAAACATGGAGGTAGTAGTAGATGCCGCAAACAAAGAAAAACGTCTTAATAAACTCCACTCAATTTTACTCAAATACTTTCAAGGTGACTATAAGCAAATTTTAAATATCAGATATTTACTGTCTGGTATCAAGGTTTGAAGTCCCACATATATCTGTTATACATATTAACAGACTTTATTGATACACAGACAAGGAGAAAAATACAATAACGATCTGGGTAAGCGGATCGGCGATTTCGGAGCTCTGGTATCGATATACTGGAATGACTTGCTTCTATCTTGGCACATATTAGAGTCGGCGAAATCGCCGATATTTACCCGATAACTATCGGCGATTTCGGGACTCTAGTATCCATACTCTGCATACTGGACGAATGACTTGCCATATGTCTCCGCACGCCGGGTCTTTGAAATGGCCAATCGATGTTTACAAATTATTACTAAGCGAATTCGGGAGTCTAGCATAAGACGATAAGTCTACACTGTGACAAAGGGAATATCTCGACAGGCCGGGTCTGCGAAATCGCCGATATTGCCCCGATAAAATATTGCCGATTTCAGGACTCTAATATCCATACTAGACGATACTAGAATGACTTGCTTGATACCTTGCACACAGAGTTGGCAAAGTCACCGATATTTACCCGGTAAATATTGGTGATTTCGGGGCTCATATCGATACTATACTAGACGTGTACGATACAAGAATGACGGTATGTCTCGACGGGCCGGATCTAAAATCGCCGATAATTACTCGATAACTAAAGGCGATTTTTGGACTCTCGTGTCGGTACTAGACAATACAACACAAAGAGTCTCTTATTTCGAGACCGTGTCTGCGAAATCGCCAGTATTCACCCGATAACTATCGGCGATTTCGGGACTGTGATATTCATACTAGACCAATGACTTGATGATTTTATTTCTCGGCAAACCGGGTCTGTGAAATCGCAGATCGATATTTACAACATATTACTCGGCAAATACGGAACTCCAGTATCGAGATGATACTATACACAGGGACTGTGTACTATACAAAGAGCCTGGCTCTGCGAAATTGCCGATATTTCCCCAATAAATATTACCGATTTTGGGACTCTAATATCCATACTAGAGACGATACTATAATAACTTGCTTCGTACCTTGCGCACAAGGCACACCTCGGCTAAATCGTCGATATACCCGATAGATATCGGTTACTGTATTTGGGGACTCTAATATCGATACTATACCAAAAGGCATTAGAATGACTTGCCCTATGTCTTTATGGACCGGGTCATCAAAATCGCCGATATCATTACTCGATAGATATCGGTTACTGTATTTGGGGACTCTAATATGAGGCATTAGAATGACTTGCCCTATGTCTTTATGGACCGGGTCATCAAAATCGCCGATATTCATTACTCGATACATATCGGTGATTTCGGGACTCTAATATCAATACTAGACGATATTAGACATGTACTTGGCAAATCGCAGGTAAATATATCGGAGAGAGAGAGAGAGAGAGAGAGAGAGAGAGAGAGAGAGAGACGCTCAAGCACTGGGTACAGGTGGATGATGATCAGCGAGAAAATTTGTCTCAACGCGGATTTAAACTCTACATGTACTTTCTATTGACTGTGTATAATCGTATACATACAGCAGGGCATGTGATTTGAAAATGGGTGGCGAGCTACTCTCCAAAAATAGTTGCGCGAGTGGTAGAAGGGCGACTGAATATCTCCCTTGAAACAGTAATGGGTTCTTGCACGAATAAAAGTATTTATGAAAGCATGAATCACTGTCTTTTTATAGTAATGTGTAGAAAAGGGACAAATACAGGGTATTTTGTTTATACCGATGTACGGAAAAGGACAAGCAGTGGTCTCCCACCAAAATTTTCATAGCATATCGGCCAACTTTCAACATTTTTTCAAACAACAAATATGCGTAAATGAGGCCTCTTTTGCATTCATGAAATATATGAATTAATACTTTTAAAAGGACAAGTATCGTAAACTTTGATTTTTCATACAATTTATATATATATATATATATATATATATATATATATATATATATATATATATATATATATATATATGAAAAACCTGTCAAACACAAACATGTTTGGTTTTAAACATGAACGTATTCTTTACCTCCGTCGTTTTGAACCACGGCCGATGGTTACTGACCGCGGAAATCGCGCAGAAAACATAGCAAGCAAAGATGTCCACATATATGCGGGTGAACTTGAAACAGAGCATCAATGATAAAATTATGGAAAATTACAGCTTTAGACGATCGATCTCGATCACAATAAATACAGTTGTTTGATCGGTGCCCGGGACGGGTACTCCTGATATTTTTTCATACGGGGACCCCCGGTGTTACGTGCAATTTTAGTCGAAAACAACCCATGTATATCCAAAATAATTCGTCCCATTTTTAGGGATTTGCTTGACAGAAACGGGGAATTTTCACCTTTATTCTGTTGCATAAGAAGATTTTCGCCTCAGCCTGAGCATGGGACATTTGCTTTGTTATCGATCAATGTGTAGGGTTATTTCGGATAAAAAATCGAACCATATTTAGGGATTTTTTCTTGAAAAAGTGACCCATTCGGGCGGCGCATATTTTCATGAATTTAAACCCCCGAATTAGGATCAAATCGTGTCCAAGGGAAAATATACTCAAATTCTGAATCTGGAAACATGTGTGTGACAAATCGACAGAAGATGGAAAGTACCTGCGAGCATCATGACGTCGATGTTAGCACGGGTGCTGCATGAGACATAGACGACGCAACTGAACATTTGTATAGAAATATAGTATCTAAAAATCGTCTCCGATGATAATGATATCTGGTAAGCACTTCCTAGGAAGGTAAAATCAACGTCCGCAGTGACTGCCCCCTAGTTTTGATGAATGGGGCACAAATGCCCTTTTCAATAACATGCAGAGAAAACACTAGTTATTCTTCAACCAAAGTCCACAAGGCCGATTGCTACCACGATATATCGACATGATAACAATTTTACATTTCATAAAACAAAGCGAACTTATTGCAACAGTTACGTCAAGGTGCACGATCCGTCCTTTTATATTATACACCAGATGCAGAGCTGGGAGAAGGGCTGCAAATTGTTTTGAAAGGTACCATTTTACGACAGGCATGGAAAACTCATTGTCATCCTACACCGTAGGTCCAAGTGTCGCAAAAATTCTACGTCTTTTAAGGTTTTACGGTACCATGAACTGATCGTCTTTAGCAACATTGGGTGTCCAACTTTTCAAAGTCGTAATTATTTTAAGCTTTCAAAGGGCCATGGGACCTAGCAGTCGTTTTGGCAGAGCTGTTTGATCAGAAATTATGCATTCATTTCTAATAGTGGCGACGTGTGTCATTAATGTCGTTGGCAATTTATCCATGCTCGGTATAGATCCCGTGATTTCGATGGCACTACAAATATCCGCTTTTGTTATGCGTATTTTTCCTACGTCACTGGAAATCTCGCTACTAAAATCTTGCAGCGACAGCATTACTGTCTGATAAACCATTTAAACTCACAAATGAAAACCAAAGCCAAAAAATGGAGTCAGTTTGAAAACGTGAGAATGAACGGCTCTGGTAGAGGGACTGTGGCTCTACTACGTACATTTTTTCCCGACATGTGTGAGTACATGTAAATCAAAATCATTTGAAGTGATAGAGAGTTGTAGTCATTGTCAGGCCTGACACGGTCACGTTACAATTAGCAGGGGAACACTCACTAGATGACAATTATTGTAATATTCTATCACCAAAATCGATCCATTCTAATGCTAGATTCTGCATAAGGAGACTGATACAGAACTGAACATTGCAAGCACAATGTTATTGTCGCAAAACAATATATTTTCCGACATTGTCAAATCCCCCACTGTCTGGCGTACCGTAGCAATCAAATTCACAGTCTGCCCGAATACGACAACAGTGGTTTGTAGTGTGTTATCGGGGTAATATAGAAAACTTGAGTTATTTGGTATACGTAGTAAAGTTGTAGCATGGAGGTAGCAGAGAGGATCGCCACGTTCGACCTACATGTTAGTTGCATTTTCACATCTTCCATAATTATGGTTGTAGTAAAATTAAATTGAATAACCTGTGTTAGTATTATATGTGTGCTTTAATTATCACTTGCCCATGATATGGGTCTCAGCAGAAGTTGGCCAAAGAGTCTTCAACTTTACCCGGAAAGCACTCTCTCCCCAGATCACATCCAGAGCCTTCACTAATGACTACACCGTCCTGACAAATAAAATCTCTGTTTTCTCTAAGGTGTAGCCAACAATGAAAGTGCTTCCAAAGGAAACCTCTTCATGACAAAAGTAATGCATCAAATAAGACCAAAAATATGAACGGGTTAATTTAAAGTCCACTGGGTGATTTCAAAGCTGTTCATAATTGGCTAAGTTACTGAAATGCACATACCCTCTAAAATTCATACTTGCATTTGGCCTTCTTGTACTTTGATCAATTTAACCTCCAGCCAAGGTAGAGTATGGAAACTCATCTGTCCCATGAAACCCCCTCCAATGGGTAAAATTGTGATTTTCCCTCGCTTGTAAAATTGTAGAACCAAACTATCAGTGACTACAAGCATACACACACAGACAGACAATGCTTTAACAAATTGATTTCAAATGATTTCTTTATTCAGTTTAAAGACATCAAACCAATGTAATTACAATAGAACCATTAGTTATCATACATATACATACATGTATACACACATTTGTACAGACAACTAGACAAAATCTGTGATAGAATTGTTTTGAATTATGGCTCTATGCATAGACAAAGTCCAGCCCTGAGCCAATTGACCGATAGGCACACTGGGTATGAAGGAACGAATTACACAAAAAAATTCAGAAAACTTGACTTTAACTGTCCTACTGATGTACTGGGGCGAGTGGCACAATGACGGTGACATGTTCACCTTGTGATCGACAGTAATTGAACTTTATTTTGTGTCTCACTGAAATGCAATACCCCATAAGACGCTGTATTGGAATGAACGAAGCCCCTTCAACAGATTCAAAATCTGTGCCCCAAACTTGGGCATGTATACCATAATAAGCATGCATGGGATGCTTTTTAAACCACAAAACTTGTGCAAGGATGTGTGATTTCCTTTGCCTCTTGTTAGCAGTGTCACACAACATGACCTCACTTCTGACAATTTTGGTAATGATCCCTGGCCTAGGCTGTGCACCCATATCTATTTGGAGTGCTCCATTCAAATACTCATCACCAACCCACTTTGCATATATACATGATGAAGTCTCACCTCTAGAATAATTAGTACAGTATACATTGTTAAAAAATTTAACTCTCTTATAACACTCTGCAAGTTGTAATACCACACAACGATGCAATGGATACAACTTAGCATACATCTCATGAAGTGACCATGCATCATATTCATCAAAATCATATGTACACACTGGTGGTAATGTTACTACATTAAGGTCTTCTGTGAAAGTACAAATACTAATATCATCTGTTGTGCAGTTCAAATACACAGAATGGTCAGGTTCCTTCACATGTGTTTCAGATAATGTACCCCTACATCTATCATAATCAAGCAATTTCTGCATTTCACTGAATTCTCTAGGAAAACTGGCATCAGACACCTGTTGACCCTGAAGAAACTTACGCATTAATTGAACTGTTATGGAATGGTTATTGTTGGGATAAGAACCAAGGATGCCATTGAATCGTTCAAAGCTAAAACACCAAAATCCATAGACTGGCCCAAAATTTGAAATGGACTCCATCAAATGCATATGCAGATGCATGTTCATTGTACATTTGTCTTTACCATAAAGTGATGTAAAAGTTTTACAGAAGTCAATCAGTAGTTCATGTGCTTTATTCATATCTTCAAATGATATCTTTCTGACACAGATCAGCCGACAAGCTTCCACAAATAGTTGCCAGCACTCAAAGTGTTCACCAGGAATGACATCTTTCAGAGCAAAGCTGGAAAACACACAAACCCAGTTCTTCCACTGATCAGCCGTGAAACCAGAGAAACCAGATGCTATCTTATTTGGAATGCGTCCGATATTTGTTGGCACTCTTATACTGTCTACTCTGTCTTGGATTGTGGCCATTTTTTCATCATTTATTATTTTAAGTTCCTTCCATGTCTTGATTACGTGTTTGGCAGTTCCAAGCAGCAAGTTGTGCATAGCCCGTACGAAAGCTACAAGGTTGCCCAAACAAACTGCAACGTAGTGTAGACTTTGTGACATCCTTGATAAACCTGCCTGATACTGACTTAGAAGTTGCCCATCTTTGTAACAACCCTCACATGATATCTACAAGAATCTGGCTACCTTGTGCAATCCTTGTACAAAGTCCATCTTGCTTGTATGATATTCAGGCAGGGCGTATAGAGATTACATAAGGATGTGTGAGCCTTGTAGTAAGTCCATAATATAAGATTACCAGTGAGCTGGCAAAATGTTAATCATGACAACATTGATACTGAGATATTTCAATTGGAAAACAATTGTTTGTAGTTTTTTCTAATTTCTGAAATATTCTGTCTTTTGTAACAAACACAATTACATTTTAAGCAAAAAAAAAATACTTATTACGAAGTAACAGTTCACTTTTTATCCAGTGATATTCATTAACCTATAGTTGCAGCAAATTATTTTTATCAAAAAATGTATTTTTTTTCAGAAACATAAAATTGACTGTCATGCTACAGAAATATTTTGAGATCTTTTTGTTATATTTTGAACAGGGGTATTTTAATACTGAACCATATTTTAAGGCATTTAAACTCCATTCAGATGATTGCTACCTTCAATACAGATTCATTAGTTTTACAAAACTTGGCTGTTCAAGTCCCTTTCACATGTATTTGGAAATTTACTTCTAAGCTGATCGGGGCTCATCTGCACCTGTTTACATAACATACACTTTTACCTTATACCACTGACGGGAATAACAAATGTGTTTCAACCACAGCAAAGTTTACATTTTATAGCTACATTCACCAATGTTACACTTGTCACAGTAATTTGAAGATACTGGAAGAAAAACACCACACCTGACCAAAGCAACTTCTACAACATGAGACCTGCAGACTGCCATTATTGTTTACATCAAATTCAAGACTAAAAGTCCAGTGGCCCGATGATGTCATACATCATGTGAATGTTTCTTACTGATTGGCCCGAATGAAACATGTGATATGCCTGTTATCTCTGGTGCCAAATCAACTACCGGTACATGAACAAAACAACTACAATCAACCTGATCAATCTGGATGACATCAGCAATCATATGAATGTTTCTTACTGATTGGTCCAAATGAAACACGTGATGTGCTCTGCTATCTTTGGTGGCAAATCAAATATATGAACTGAACAAAGTTACCGTTGAAATATACTACATCTAGGCTCTGCTGCGTTAAATACTACTTCATTGTTATAATTTGATAATATTTTCTCATTGACTGATATTTATTTGGCTTTGAACAAGTTTGCTCTCGTGTATTGGTGAATTGAAGAAACATGGAGTATTCAGACTGTTTCTTTCATCATTGTCACTGAGGACAAATGTATAAAGGTCGGGGAAAAATACCGGTACAGCATCGCATGGAAGTTTGGTGGTAATTTAAACAGCGTTATTTTCGCGCCATAGCAAAGAAATTAGGTAAGTGTTGTCTTCTGCAATTTCCCTTTATAGAGATAGCTTTAAGGTTGCAGTATTGGCTGGGTTTTGGAGAACTGTTTACACATTTAATCAAATGAATTAAACAACAATTGACCCCATCAGTGATCATGCAGTGTCTCTATAATCATATTCTGTGCCCAGTATTTCCGAAAACCTCAGGTTGGCAGTGCAAGAGCAGTGCAGTCTTGTGTTAAATACATTACACTCGATAATGAACGGGAATAAAATCCCATGTACATTTTCACCTATTGACAGTGGTTGTAGGGCTTCAGTAACATCAGATCATTGTGAAGGTCAGCTTACAATTCTCTACATTTCAAGCATGATCATTTCTTTCATATTTTCTGAATGTTGCGTTAAGTAGTATGGTTGTGTGTCTTCAAAATTTCATCATGCAGAAAACTTTCTGCACGTCATGAGTGAATTATATATTTCTCAACGTAATTTATACCATTGTACGGTACTTTGTGAGGTGAGGAATTATCTCCTTCCAAATCTGAGAAGGCATATCCACCCGGTATTATGTAACAGTCACCTACAAACTAACCTTGCATTTATGACTGCTCGTCTACAGTTGTGAAGTGAAATGACTGTCAGCTTACTATTGTAAACTTCAAAGAAAAAAGATTTCTATTTATCATTTTTGTTAACTTGTGAAAAATGCTCTGTCTTTATTTTTTAATAAAAAACCAATTGAGCCATGATGAATTTTGAAAATAAATAATCTTGGTAGTAATTAAAAATCTTTCAGACTGTGTATATTATTGCAACACTATGAAGACCTAGAGGGAAGGTTGGTTTAAATATGCGTGGTTGTTTGTGAAAACCTGACCAAAAAATTGTGCTCATTTAATTACCATGGGGACTGCTAGTTGTATTGTAAATTCTTTCCACTGCAAAAAATTTTAGGACTCTGACACTTGAAGACTGTTTTTTTTAAATTATCAAGGTTTTATGTTTCATGCATGATTTCAATTTTTTTCAGGAGACAGGAAAACTCTGAATGAGGCAACCTCAAACAGCAATGAATCAATGTCACACATGGGCAGAGGTCGAAGGTCACCAAAACCAAACCAGTAATACACCAATCAAGGAATCACACTGCCTGTGAAAACTGGTAAGAAATGGAGTGCAAAAGGCCAAAGTAAAATCATGAAGCCCAAGAAACAGTGCAAGTCACCACATCGCAAACGCCTTTGAAAGAAATACTGCAGCCACCACTAAGGATAGGCAGTGGCAGAATTCTGGATATCATGGTTTAAAAGTTGAAATAACAGGATCGATAAATGGTATGTATATTGCAACTTTTAATTTATGTTCATCAATAACAGCTGCTTTATTGATCAAACAAAATTTTGTATCAATCAGGGTCATTGTACATGTAGATCTAGACAAGGGGACCAATTTCGTGGGGTTCTAATGCAATGTATGAATATTAATAGGCATAGTAAGTTCAACTATTTTCAAATTTTAAACAAACGGTGGCTGTAGTCAAGATGAAAAAGCAGAGGTTCTTCCTTGTACTCCTGCACTGGACAAAGGTTTTATTACTCATCATTTACGTTCCAAATTTCTGTCGTTTCAGCTTTCATCCACAAAAAATATCAAACTGACAGACTCAGTGTACCAAATTTCAACGATGTCATCAACGATTAATGTGCTCAAGCAAGACAATGCAGAAAGAGAAAAACAGATAAATTCGAGCCATAATTCCACTGAGGAAAAATTTCAGTAATTTGTAGATCTATGGGGACTTTTGACGCTACTGTACCGTGTGTTTTATTTCAGTCAATTTGACTTCAATCATGACAAGCTACATCACTGGCACAATATGTGCTTGCTTTGCATAATTCACTGTTTTTGTCTACAATTTTGTGCTGTCATAATAACTTCTAGCTTACTTAGACTTAAATGAGTTGCTTTGTAATGATAGGTTTTTTAACTAACGAGAAAAGCACTGTTTTTATGCTTTGTATTCATTTTTTTATTTGCAAAGGTATTTACATTACAGTTATACTGCCACAAATTTTTGATATTGCAGTTGCATAGTTTACATGAAGAAATATTTTTGTAGCTGACAATGATATGATAGTAAGATATTAAGAATCTGATCCAAAGACCAACCTAATATAGTTCAACCTAATGTTGAGAACTGTATGACATTGATAGTTAGAATTCTGAGTTTAATTTCTAAAATTAATATAATTATGAAATAGAGGCATCTCAAATTTTACCAGGAACATAGAAACAAGTGCATGCAACAAATACCTAAATTATAGTAATTTTTATGATGAAGAAGGCTTCATAATTTTTATACATTGGGCGTTTTACATTCACAAAATGTAATTGCTGTTACCAAACTCGTGTTTCAAAAACGAGACAAGTATGATTAACCTTTCCTATTAACAATAATTTTTACATTTCCATGATGTAATCAATATAAACCTATCCTTCACTTTATAATGAACTTCATTCATACATATATATTTATCATGTGTAAAAGGAAAGTATGTCAGGTTTTTTCATGTATTGACAAGTTGGTCCTGAATATCCTTCACTTTTGAGCATATTGTAAGGATGGACAATTTACAAAAGTTATTTCAATTTCAATATAAGCTTGTCTCTCATTTTTGTAGTGTTATTCACGTACACTGCTATTTCCTTTTCATTTTAGAAATAAATAAGTTCTTTCATCCTACATTAGGTTTTATCTGGTTCATGATTAAGAACTTGTACTTGACTGTTGTGGAATGTATGAGTGACACTGTCCCTAAGTGGTAAGACTTTTCAAACATACTTATGCATACACCTGTGCAGTATTAATGTGCAAGTATAACCATCACTACAGTTTGGTAAAGGAAAGAAGATGAGGATGCACTTGTGATGGTTCAATATACTGCTAAAATGCTTGCAGGAATATTGGTATTATCCCCAAATTAATGGAAAGGGGGGGGGGGGGGAGTAGGATATGTAAAGCT
Organism: Ptychodera flava; assembly: GCF_041260155.1. Classification (NCBI taxonomy): domain Eukaryota; kingdom Metazoa; phylum Hemichordata; class Enteropneusta; family Ptychoderidae; genus Ptychodera; species Ptychodera flava. The sequence goes on from NC_091936.1 coordinate 7,854,028, forward strand.
GTTATGTAACATTATCCAATCTATGTACAAAGATTGCCATAAGCGATAAGGGGGAGTCTCCAAGGTTCAGACAGGGTAAAGTCTACAAGCTTCTGACAAAGTTGGCACCAGTTCTAGCCATTCCCATGTCAACAATGAATACCAACCTTGAATACCATTCTAGTAACCTCCTTGTAACAAAGTTGTAAGACAAATAATGTTGCAAACTTGCACCATTATCTTGTCACAACCTGGTAGCTTCGTACGGGGGGGTCCACAACATGGAAACGCACTGGTTGAAAGTAGTTCAAAAAGTTCAGTTGAGTCCACCTTGCTCCATACTCCCTCTCTGTGACTGCTTGCTCTGCAGGAGTCTTTGCATTCAAACACTGGTATGCATAACTCTTGTGATCCATGTCACTACGGATTGGGTAGTCCTCTACATGGAAGTCGCTGTAGTCTGCCTTCTCACCAAATGCTTCCCTTGAAAATGTTTGTAAACACTTGCTGCATCCTAAATTTGAGAGAAAAACGATACAACGTGTCAACCACATTCTTAACAGCAACAAAGAAAAAAAGGCTCAGACTAACTTCTATGAAAATATTAACATGGCAGGCAAGTCTGCTTATTTGGTAGCAGCAGACTTACAAGTTTCATTAATTCAGGCAAAAATCTTCATACCAAAAACAATTTCTTTTTCCCTCACATTTTGCAGTTGAGAAGCAGGCAGTGAAACCATAAATTTCACAAAATTTAACTAGTCACTGGCATTGGTAGGCTAGTGAAACCTAAGGCTGGGCAAAAATTGTTTTGGCTACTAGCCCAGGGGGCTACTGACTCAAAATTTTTTTGCTCACCCCTGACAACACAATACAAAACTAAAGGATTCATCAAAAGTTAAAGCAATCAAATTTGTTTGGTTTTAGGGTGTACCATCATCTTTGCGTTGATCACTGCTATGTGGTTGGGGAAGAACAATGTAAATACAGGTTGTCTAGTTTGTTTCTCACTGTCACAGCGACATGACCCTGTATTCTGGCATCGCTGAGATTCTCAGAAAAAAATATTCTTTATTTGTGACAGACTCAGCGTTCTGGTAGGGAAATATACATATGTATGGCATTGTATCATTTCCTAGTTTCAGCAAAAATTGCCAAGTTGGTGAATCAGTATTTTTTATTCCTTTCTTCCTCCTCTGACTACAGACAGAGCTATATTTTTTTGGCCTTGCGATGTGAAAAATAAATGAAAATGCCACCCTAAGCCAAGTGAAAATGTTTTTGCAAAAGAAATGAAGAACCCAACTTTGCCTGTGTAATGCATAAACATATTATTGTGCAATGGCATGAGAATGAGTCAAAGGAACAGATTTCTGACCTCATTATTCTTTAAAATCATTAATTTTCACTGGCGTTTAATTGTCACTGTTTTGAAGATTGAAGCATTTTCACAAGGTTTCAACTTGATAGATTTGGCAAAAATACAATGATATCTATTGTAATTTCCCATCTCCACTGGGATTTAGTTTTACAGTTTAAGCCTAAACATAGAAATAGCAAAATACAAGGAGAATTGTTAATGATTTTACAGTATCCTTTTTGTACTTCAACACACCTACAAATATAGCATATTTACCTCTGAAAGCTCCATGTCCAACAAATCCACCACATTTTCGAGTTGCTGGTATATCACTCGCTATGCACATGAGTAACGCTCTGTAAATGTTTCCTAGCTTCGAATTATCTTTCATCTTCACTCCTACTGCAAGTTCCTGCAATTCGTTGACCAAGGGCTCGAGATATGAATTTATATTTTTTTTGGGTTCATTTGGTCCAGGTAGCAAGCCAACCAGTATAAGGTTCTCTGGCATGAATCGTTCTTGTCTTGGGAGGTTGTTGATTACTAAGTACAAAGCACCGACAGAATGTGGTGTATGTTCATATGGTTGAAACCAATCAACATTTAGTGTTAAGCATAAATTAAACTTGCTCTTGAAATATCCTTGACTTTCAAAGTCTTTCCAAACTTGGCCATCATAGATGTCACCCATGTAGTTATCTTGACTATTTCTTGTTTTCCATTTGTTGCACGCATCCACAAATCCTGGTCTGGTGACAAATGTTTTCAAGGATGTTATCAATTTGCGGTAGCAGTACACCTTCTTTGGGTAGAGATATTCCTGTCCATTTTGTCCTTTCACTTTCTTCAGTAGAGCTTCTCCACATGGTCTGCGCTTGGATCGATGAGGATGTTGCGGAAATTCAATGTGCGAACACTTAAGTGATACTTTCTTGCCAGTGGATAGGGTTTTGTAGCAGTTTTCAAAGTGGTAGATACTGTGACATGTTACACAAACAACATACTGAGTAAAATCATCTCGATTAAGCCTAAGAAACTTGCGAATGGTGTAAAGTGTACTTGGTAAATTCTTGCTAAAGTTTACCAAACTGTCAACTTTGAACACCATGGCTATTGTTGCTAACAGTAGTTTCAAAAATGTCACAAGGCGCTGAATACCTCTGTCTGAAACATTGTATATCTTTTGCCATAAAAGAATAAACAGGAACATTGCAGTCATCAGGGAAGAATGCTGGATATGTATGTCGTCATGTTCTTCAGTATTGGTTTCATCCACAGATTCATTCAATTCTGCAACTTCAGATATGTCATCATCTTTCCAGACTTCGGTGTTATCTTCAACTTCATTGGCATCTTCATATTCACTTTCTTCATTGAACACTTTGCAGCTGTCATCATCACTACTCACACACTAGAAAATATAATTACAAGTGATTAGCCAGATGACTACACTTTTGTAAAATTGAAATGCAGAGAAATAGTAAAACCACTACTCAAATGAAAAAATATCCCATCTTGTTTGAGTGTTCTTTTTCCTTCACACACTGCAAGCAAATGTCATCAAAGCTTAAGAGCTATATGTATACATAGGCAAACAATTTGTTACATGTCTGGATCTCTGATGGTATGAGCAAAGACAGACAACAGTTATCACAATTTTCTTATCTTCTCAATTGTTATTTAGGAGTTTCATTTTGGGGCTCTTTAAGACTCTGCAAACAGGATTCAACTAAAGTCCTTGCCTATCTAGCAGTATTTTATATCTGAGTTCCTCCTTTAAACTACAGGGAGCACTGCACTGTACTGTAGATTTCTCATAATTCATTATGGTTTGTGTCCTTGGAGATTCCTCAGTGAAGTCTCCCATATCTCCCATGTGTTGACAAATTCTCAGACTAGTTGTCAAAATTTTGAAAACGCACTTTTTTAAGCACATCATTCTTCTCAATTCTGATTTTAAATGATGTGGAATATTATGCATTATTGAGAGGAGATAGCATTTTTGTACAACTTTCCTCTGATTGTGTCAGAATAATGTGATGCTGGAAAGTAGGGAGAAAGTGGGGAGACTCGTTGCACCTATTTTATGAAACAAAAGGATCTTGATTTTTTCCAAAGGAAGTGAACAAGGAATTTGCATGTGAAGTTTTCTCAGATCAGAGAATGACCCCTTCAGTTCGTCATTACTTGCTGCCCAAAAAGCATGGCATTTGTAGTAACTAAAGAATGTGACTTTATGATTGTTTAGTGGTTGTTTTGAAATTTTCACTGAAATACCGGTATCTAAACGTACATTTAGTATATATTATTTAACAATTATTCTGATGCTACACATTGTTTATATGCAAACTGAAAAAGTTATTAGAAAAGTAACGGTCAATGATACAAATCAAAGAGAATTGTGGGTGATTTTTTGTACTCTACATTGGTCACAAAATTAGGAACTTCCCAATAAAAGCTGGATTATACTAAATCTATGCAAATGTAAAAAAGCCAAGCTACTGATCGGACGTGTGGTGTTTGGTCCCAGAATCCCATAATGTTGCCAGTACAGGTATCAGGCGTTAATTGTCATTGAATCTTGCATATGATGTCTGTGAATATATAGCAACTTAACTGGATTTAAACAAAAAAAGTTTAAAATAAACAAAAAATGTTCCGTTGGTTGTTGGAGTGCACATATGTTTCAAAAGGGGTTCCCTGTATGATCATTTGACCCCTCTTTGCATACGTCACAAAAGTGCCCATCATGATTATTCAAATTTCTCATACAGTCACAGTGGTGCTATAAGAATTCAAAAACTCCCGCCAAGTGTATGCAAGAGGCTCTGTCATCAGTAATCCCCTATTGTGCACCCACAGTCCTGTAACTTCCCGTGTAAGTAAAACAGCATCATTTCTGTATTTCCTGTATGCCCAGAACAGCTACCCTTTTGCAAAAAAATGGGTTATCTCTGACTTTTTTTGCCAAAGTGTTCAGACTGGAAATTACTGATTTAAATTGACCAACCAATTAAATTGTGTGAGATGAACACATGGATTGATGACTGTGGAAAATACCCCTCTTTCAAAAATCTGAGACATATTATTATTGACAGTACACATAATTTTGAACACATTGTTTAAAACAACACAAAGGTGTAAATAAATTTGCTAGGACTAGAATAGACAGAATGTGGAAAAAACTAACCTACTTTTTAAAACTACAAATATGACACAAATCCTTCAGTGTGATTAGACTTACTTTGTTATTTACAGTTCCTCCCATGGAGCCATCATCTTGATCGCTTTCACTTGTACATAAATCACTTAAATCACTTTCTTCAAATTCTTTCTGTAAACTAGAAAAAGATGTATGATAGTTTTGAGTATAGCCATAAAAAAGTTGTGATGACTGTCCCACTTAAAACTGTGTTTCTGCTTGCAATCTACCAGTGTGAGATCTGAACACTGCACTTCATATATAATTGAGAGTTAACGTGACAAAAAATTGCCTAAAAGAATGATTTTGCATTGTTCACAACATTTGCATATTTTTGACACTGGCATATTCATTTGAACCAATTTACATCTCCATCCTGTGATGCACCTACACACCATATACCAAGATGGTAGTTGCTGAGGTTTTCAAGACAGACAGACATGTTTGCTAGCTTACAAAATAACGTCAATTGCCATAAACAATGTAAACATATTACATATGAAAGGTAAAAATTACCACCATCTGAATAATAGCTGTATAAGCACAATGTCATTGTCACTTACACTGCATGCCACAGCGTTAATACTACTGGGTATATTGAATTTAACCATGTAAAAGCAAGTGAATGACAATTAATTTCTAAAACTGCAGTATTTTCAGCAAAATTCAGATATGATCAACTAATTCAACATGTCACTACACATTTCCAATCAATGAACTTGATTCAAGTTTACGAATCAAATTGTTTTGTGAATTTAAAACACTTCATCAAGAGATTACGTACATGTTCACTACATAAAGACTCCTGGATTGCCGTTATTTTACTTTGAGATAATGCAACTCAGATACACATGTAAACTACAGTTGGTTTGCTTGGTCTGACTTTTGTTTATCAGAAAAGCCTTGTCCTGCTCATGAAAACACCCTCTTTTTATGCTTCTATACCCATGATTTTATCAACAGAAAAGACCTAAACAAGAGATGGCAATGAGTGTTCTGCACACACATATCTACTAGTCAGCTAATATTGTGGTTGATGTACAGATTTTTCACATAACACTGCTGAAGTTTTTGCTTTATCTGGTAGATCAGAAGAAATTTATGTACATCTATTATGAGTATTTCTTATTGTGTCATTATACATCAGCTAGCAATCAGGCAATAAATTGCTTGTGATCCAGTTTTTCAATAATTTGTTGTCAAGTGTTGAGTGAAAGTGATTGATTAGTTATCATTTTCTATTGTGATGGCTGGCATATTTTAACATTATTCCACATCAAAACATTGTGTATATAATTTTTGGTGAGGTATATTTAATTACAATGTACCTCGCCATGTTGATGGACAATTGGAAACCGAGACAAAATTTCCAGTGTATGTGTATGTTGTGAGAAAAGTAGATGTGCATCCAAATTTTCAAACATATGCATGCCACCATTACTTTATTATTCAAGAATTCAAGTTTGTTCATTACAAGTCTTACCTTTTTGTTTCTGATAATGGTTCACCATTGTCATTGTAATGGATCACAACATCATCTGGTCTCTGTTCAAATATGTCTGAAATTGAAACCATGGCAAGAAAGTTTTTGTTTACATGCATGTACAATCAAATATGTGCATTTTTTGTTGGGGTACTTTGTTCCGCTTGCATAAGTTGTACAGGCTGTTTCAATGTTTACCTTTCAGTTTGTTTGTTTGTTGGTTGATTCATGCACAGTCCCTCCACAAAAGTTGAGGGACCATGGTCAGGGCTAGCAAGGCCCTTATGAAAATTGTCTGTAGAAATTCTATTGAAATTGATGACAAAATTCAATTTAAGTGATATAGAATTTCTACAGAAATTCCACTGAACCTATATCGAAATTAACGGAGTTAAATTGAGTTTTGGCCCCCTTTTTCTGTAGAAATTCAACAGAATTTCTGTATCTTTTCTGTAGAATTTACAGAATTTCTATGTAAATTCAATACACGTTCTACAGTATATCTGTAGCACTATATTGAATTTCTACCACATTCTACAGAATTTTTATGTAGAATTTCTGTAGAACTATATTTAATTTCTGCACTCTTTTACAGAAGTTTGTTTGTCTTATACGAGTTCAATCTCTTAGAAAGTATGACAACAATATGTGTTAAACTTTTATTAAGTAAGGAATACCACCTTATGATATTGCCATAGATACCAATGCAATGAATTACTGCAAAACTCACGAAAAATCAGTCAGCAAGTAAATTATAAACATGTAGTTTATTTCTAAAAGAATTATGATTAACAATCGATCAAAACTTGATGAAACATACAGGGACTACAAAATATAAAGCAACCTACACATATGAATGCAAGGCCTACCTCTCCAGTCTAGCAGTTTTGACCTCAGCCAAGTGCATAATTAAAGTGTTGTGTATCTTAACTCACGTAAATTTCAGTTGATGCTGCAATGTGGATCCTTACAGTTGTGACATATTAGTGAGCTCCCTTCTCCATAACACTGTTAGAATCTTGCTAATGGACCTTGGATCCTAATTTTCCATGGAATTTGGAGTTGAACTTTAGTACTTTTCATAAGAGCCATGTGCACTGTTGACTGCCTCAAGTTCAAATGAATAATGCGTGGCTACACTATTATGTAATCAGCCCATTGTAAAGGCAGGAAACTATTTGCATAACAAAGGAATGGCACAGGTCAGCTCACTTGACCTAGCATCGAACAAAGAGAGTCTGGTTGGTCTGTGTACAGTCATGAAATCTACAAAGCAATGGCAAGGTACAATTGAAACTGTATACATTTCCTGGCACGTGTGTGTAAATGAAAATAGCTTTTCAGAATTAAAGGGTACACGAGAATGTGCTTAGAACTCTCCATAGGTAAATGTCACTACCGTTTCCATATTGAAACCAGCTATATATATGTCACTGAGTTCTTATCAAAGCTCATGCCAACATGCAAAACATGAACTTAAGTCTGAAACAGTGTAAACTGTGGGAAAAAAAAACAGAAAAAAATTTCCACAAAAGCTATGGAACCGAAAAATTCCATAAAAATATGTTTAATTTCTGCAGATTTTCTACAGAAAATTGTCAGCAAACTTCAATAGAATTTAAAGTTTCTATACACATTAAAATTCTATAAAATTTAAATTTTTCTACAGAATTGTATTGAAAATTTTCAATTGAATTTCAATAGAAGCATATTTCCATCAGATTTCCATAAAATATACAGAATTTCTATAGAATATCAGAGTTCAATAGAATATCTACAGACTATTTTTTCGTAAGGGGGATAGAAACCTACAGAAAGTGGTGCAACAATAAGTAGATCAATAAATTAAATATACAGCGGACATAAACACATAATTATTCATCTACGTTTGCATTGTTTGTCATCTCAGTCTGATGTCACGTCACATCATCACATGTACATATACGTAACTTTGGCTTCTCATAATGACATCACCCTAGCCCTGTGTACAATGCTGTGTGAGTGTGTCCAAGCATTATGCAGCCTAAAACTGTCTAAGGCTGCAATCACAAAAAAGTGGGGGAAGGGGAGCCTGGAGGAATGGGGGGGGGGGATTTGACCCTAATTTAAATGAAAAAATGAGTAAGTATATGGAACTATTTAATTTTACCTAATTTACCTTTCCTACACCAAAATTTTCAGAGATTCAAACGTTTATTTGATGGAATATTTTCACCTCCTAGTATTGTCATCATTTTAAAACTTATAAATAGCATCTGATGTAGCTACGAATTCATAATTTGTGTACAATACTCTCTAATGACAATCGTTTTATGTGCTCTTCATGGCAAGATCGGAAGTCCACTGATATCTTGAAATGTGAATCAATTTAAGAACTTGCCTTAGGAATTATTGCTAATAATAAGTAGTGTTGAACATCTGTGAATAGAACTGCCAATATGTTTAGTGTTGCTTTGATGTATCCCTTATAAATATGTGGCTATATTTTTTTTCGGGGGGAGGGGCTTGGAAATTTTGTACCATATAACCTGGGGGACTTGAACATTTTGAGGGTATCGAGGAGGAATGTGGAAAAGTAAGATTTCCAAACAGCGATTCCTACAGCTCCCCCCCCCCCCCCCGCCCCCCATTTTCCGTTATTTGTGAACACAGCCAGCATAGGCCAGAACACGCAGCATCGGACGCGGACGCAGGGCCAACTGCACCCAAGTTTTGATCTACGAACGTGAATCACTGAATGAGGAAGGTGATCTACGAAAGATTTCCGTGCAATGGAATATTGCATAAAAATGAAACGTGGAAAATAAGGCAAATACTTAATTTGTTTCTGGTACATAAAGGTCACGTGACCATGGCGTAACCACGCACTACAATAATTTTGGTAATGAAAGGGGGGATCGTTCTCACCTGCTTTACCACTCTGCACGGCCCGTTTTCCATTCTCGTCTACCCAGTAACCGTACCGATCGAAATAACTTCTCCTGTGTGTGTAATACGCGGACTTTTCTAAGAACTTCGAGCAATGCCCACATTTTCTCGGCCATGAACCACGGATATATGATTCTGACATTTCTGGAAAAGTTGTCAACACCTCAAAAATCACGCACAGGAAGTGTGGCACTTGACCTCAAGTCTCCTTAAGTTACCCCGTTTTAGCGTAGACTCAAGCAGTTTTCTTTCATCCAGTAAGAAATTTATCCATTGTGTAATTTTTTGTGACCTACCATCCTCTCTTGACATTATTTAAACAATACAGCATTTTTGCCCGAAAATTTCCTTTGGTAAAAAAATACACTTTTTCACATAGACGCCTGCTCGCAAAAAAGCAGAAAGTTAAGGAGCCATAAATATATAGCGCCCTCCATCCAGGAAGAGGTACATTTGAATGTTGTCAGCGCTCGCTTCAACACACAAAGTTCGATCGGTCCATCGCCTTCGACATTTTTATCGAAATCTGTACAGTTTATTCTGCCTGTTACTATGTCTCGTCGCCGTCTTGGCCTGACAGCTGCAGAAGTGGCCAACGAAGTCATAGACGATTATGCAGTTCCGTTCGGTAGTAGCAGTGGGTCATCGTCATCGAACGAGTCGAATTTCCCGGGAGAGCCAAGTTTTGCCAGTAACAATCATGGCACCACATTTTTCACTCCTGTCCATGGTAACTCAGCAAGTCAGCCAGGGCGTAACTCAAGGGTCCCGTTTGACAACAGAGAACTCAGATATTCAACTCCAGCGTCAACAAGACAACCACTGCATGATCTTGGTCGCCGTAGCAATGCCCCTACAGCAGCCCTCGGACAGCCAATGGACCTTCCGTCGTTAGGTATGTATCCTCGTCACTAGCAGCTGCCCGGTAGCTCGAGGTTTTGCCTGGGTTTTTGGGTCGGACGGCTTGTCTTCCTGTCCGACCCAAATACCCAGGCAAAACCTCGAGCTACTGTACTGCAGCTAGCTCGTCACATACGTGAGTTTTTATTACATCAACCTTCAGTTCGACGAGTTTTCATGGGGCAGGAGTTAAACAGCAATCCTTTTTCTATCTTTTACAAAAATCGCTATTTTTTGTAAACTGCAAGAGATGTTAGGTCCGTTTACTCAGTCCCAGGTGTATTGTAACTCCAAGGATATCAAAAATTTAAGCTCATTACCATCTTGAAGGTCAAGAAGTTTATAAAGCTAAAGGTTATATTTGCATAACAATACTTGGCTAATCTTTGGCAGCTACCTTGGAGGGATTATCCTGGATAAGTCACTCCCGAATAGCCATTGACACAGGAAGTAAAGGGATGGTTTCACATGTTGGCATCATGAGAGTTTAAAATGGCTTATCCATGTTAAGTAAGAAAAAATGCAATGATTGTTAAAAATTACTCCGTATCTGTCCACATTATCTTCCAATATTTTTTTCACCCCAGTCTCATACATGTGAAATAAGTTTTGAGAATAGGCTCACAAAGCTAAACTGCTTTCCATAAGTATGGAAACCTTCTAATTGCAATTCTTTTCTTTTTTTCAGAATGTCAGCAGATGTTGGAGAATTTCAACGCCCTGGAAGAAATTTGCAAAAAAACAGCTTCCCAACAGGATGATTTTAAGAAAACAGTGATTGAGAAATTTGATGAGCTAAGTCAAAAGTTAACTGAGTCCCTGGCACATCAGCCCCATCCTGAGAAAAGAAAAAAGATGGAAACACCATGCGAACTTTCCGTAAGTATTGCAAGTTTGTTCATAGATAGTAAAAGTGGACTTAGTAACTATTCGGTACCCATGCTGCAGTGAACACTAATTCACTAACATTCTTTGCTTAGTGCTTTGTGCATGATCTTTCACATTGTTGGTTACAACTTACAGGCTAATGGAATGAAATCTGTAATTTCAGAAAAAATGTTCTTTAATGAGAAAATTTGAGGAAAATGGGAAAAAAAGGAAATTCTGTGGAGTTCTTTTTTTTGTATGGACGCTGTGCCTCTTTCAATACAGAGAATGCAAATGCCAGTGATTATAATCATTAACAATACCCCTTTTCCTGCCAAGTCCATATTTCACCACCAGGTCAAGATGGTTAAAATTAATGAAATACTGTACATTTGAAAGCTGTTGAAAACATAAATACTGTAAACTTGATACTGTCTTGCAGGAAAAGGGTTTTAAACAAGTATTCACATTGTTTTCTTATATGAGTATTTTTCAAATTTGCTTTTATTTCAGAAAAGACTGAAAAACCTTACGAATACGGATGAGAGTCTAGCATTCCGTGCTATGAATGGGTAAGTTTGATATATTTTAATGGTAGTACTGAGAACAAAGTGTACCATGTTCATGTTTACCCAATCAATCACAAAGACCAGTGTCAAAGTTAAAGGCCAAATTCTGCTCAAAAAATAACTTTCTAATTTCTACCTATGTACTTTGCATACAAATCTCCAATGAGCCACTAAAAGCCTTCTTTCTTCCTTTCATTCAGGTGGAATGTCAATCACAACAAGCAAGTTCGGGAAAAACTTGCTGAACAACTGAAAATGAAATTTGGAGACAAATACACGGAGGAGGAATTTGAGTGTAAGTAAAGTTTGTTTTTGATCTTTATGTGAATGGTATTAGTGACCTGCTTAAACCTTCCCTCCCTTTCATGTGTATAGGTTCTAACATGCCCTTGAAAATCATTGATGGCACTATATACTGGTTATGAAAAGGTTAAAATATTCCTGTGTTATTATTCACCATAATTAATAGATATCTTCCACTTTAAGTTCAGTACTGCATTTTTTGACCATACATATTTTTGTGTTTTCAGCCAACATTTTACCCTTCCTAACTACTCCCTTAATCATATTGAAATAACTAAAAGTTGTCTGTTAATAGAAGCTACTTATATATCAGGTGCATTGTTATCAACGAGCATTGAATTACATCAGGATAGTATTCAATTTTATTTACCTGTTCAACCACCAAAAACAAAATGCAAGTTGTACATGTATAAATTGTGCTGCATGTTGATTATGTTTCTGAGGGATGAGCACATGAGTTTATTATAATACAGAATGAGAGTTATGAATGGGTCATCAGTTACGTTTGGTCGGACTTTTAATTGCTAGTACCTGGCACTAACAATTACAAGCCCAACCAGTCATAATACTAGTATATTTATTTTCATGAAAAGTTATGCTTGTTGAATGCAGAAGCTATGTTCCTTACACTTATTATTTCATGTGTTTCCTATTTACAGTTGCCATAAGGAGAAAATATGAGAACGAACGAATCAAAGCCAGGGAAACAAGAAATAGTGACTTAAGGAGGAAAAATAAAAATCAAAGAAAAGCAAATTCATCAAGATGGCATGTAAGTAAAATAATTGTAAATAGTTTGCTTCATGGGACTTAAAGCCCCAGTAATGCTAACTTTCAACATTTGAATTCTACTCCGTACCAGAAGTCAGTTTTCAACGATAACAATTTCAATGTTAATATTTTTTAAAATTTTCTCAGAATAGTTACATTTAGTTTATTTGTACCCAAAAGAGTCATTATCTGTACAAAAGAAGGTCTGGTCAAAGAGAGCTTGAGAACTCAATTATCAATTTCAATGAATTGATCAATTAAGTTGCTGATCTGATAATGTCTTGAGGTAAATGTATGTAAAAATTCTTCATATGAACTTTGATGAATTAGTTTGAACAAAGGCCGGCCTTCCCTTTTATTTGTAATTATAGTTCTCTACAAATTGTACTAATCTAAATTGTATGTATTTGTATTTCAGACAATGAAAAGAAGAAGTCGGGTACTAGAAAGTGAGGAAGAAAGGATCATGTGGGGGAAAGTGCGGCCAGAGCTGATGTCGGATGAGGAAGAGGAAAATGGTGTCATCCAGCTGAAGACCCCACAGTGGAGAGCAGAGCCACTAAACGACTTAATAAAAACACTAGATGAGCGCCTTAAAGAACGAGGAGTATTTGAAAGATTTTCCAAAGAAAGACTTAGAGGTCCTTCCTCACTGAGGGAGAAACCTTCCCGCAAATATGACACTACTTTGGTGATCTAAGGGTCAAGTGAATGACATTTACAGTTCTGGTTTGCACAGACCTTCCGTCATTGTCCATTGTACATCCGTCCATTCATGTCAATTTTTAAGTTTTTCCTTCATCTAACAAATTTTTATACTTATTCCAATTCTGATGAAATGTGCAAATTTTTTTTTTTACATTCCATAATTTTTTTCAAAATCTTCAAACTGCAGGTCAGACTACTTTGATATTTTTGATATAGGCCCTAGGAATTTGATTTTTTATAATTATTTTTAATTTTTTGTGTGCATTGTTTGCATCGCCATTTTAGTTGCCTGTATTAAATAATGTTTTTCATTTGAAATGATACTGCCTGTTGACATTTACTTTGGATGTGAGATGAATGCAAGAGTTGCTTGTTCCTCATGCTCTGTTGGTTATAAAGCAATCTGATTAAAATCAGATGTAGGTTACTTACATGGCATTCTCTTGCTGTCACCGAGAGGCAACAGCAAGGGAATGCCGCGTAAGTAAAGACGTTGCCATACTCTACATCTGATTTTAATCAGATTGGTTACCTAATGCTTAAAGGCAACTTGTTAGAGTTCAACTTGCTAGATTCAAAATGAGCATAGACTGATGGCATACTGATTAAACTGACATGGATAATGGCATAAAACATGATCAATGAATCCATTACTGAAGTCGGTGAAACACACGCGTGTCCAACTGTTTTTCTAGCCATCACAGAACTCAAAATCAACAATGAAAATGTGAATTAATAATTGCTGCTTTATTTCCCTTTCGCAAACCCATGGAAATACAGATCTGTATTTACATAAATACAGACTAACTGTCAGGAAGTGGCTTAGTTCTGTTGACAAAATATATAGAAAAATACAGGAAAATATAGCCCTTTATTTTCAGAAATACAGGTAAATACATGGAGATGTATTTGCCCTGAATAAACAGTGCATATACAGATGAATACAGACTGTATTACCCTGTATTTACCATAAATACATGGCTGTATTTACCTGAATCTGTCTGAATTTGCAGTAAATACAGGCAAAATAAAGGGTCAATACACTCTGTATTATAGCCTTTTCACGCAGTGAGAGATAGAGAAAGTTCTAATTTCCATTTATGGTTGACTTGGAAAGGATAAAATAAGATTATTTTTTGAGGAAAAAATAGAGTGGTCAAAGTGATAGGGTTTTTATGGTAAAGCGGGGCTGTAAGATTCCTCATGTGCTATTTATAGCAATTATGCAATCTGTGTAAACAGTGCAATGAAAGTGTAACATGATCCATTATAATGCTTTTGATGACCTTGAACTTCTTAAGTTTCAAACATTTGTCTCTTCTGTGTGCTTTCTCTGATTACCTACAGGCTCAACATATTCAACAGAACTTACTTACGATGTTAATTTGAAAGTTAAAATGTGCTTCGTTAATAGGATTAAAATACTGATATTAAAAGATAACCAGCTCAGGATTCTTTAAAACCTGACAGATATGCTGTTTTTTTATGACGTAAATCTTGATTTAAACAAGTCTTGTTTACTTTAATTAGAATGCAATTAACTCTCGTTTATTTGCTATTATAGACTAATATAGTCTGATGAAATATGCAAATCTGTATTATTACGGAATTTTTTTCCATTTTTGGTCAGGCCATCCTGAAATGAGCTATCAAAGATAATCCACCTTCTTCATCAATACATGTGTCACAAAAGGTTATTCTCTACATAACACCAGCAGAGCTCTGTCAACTGTTGAGTCGCTTGTTTTTACAAAACCGCTGGTCAGACAGCTTTAAATATTTGGTTTTACATGTCCCTAGGATGACCTTAGTGAGATAATTTCATACAGTCAGGAAATACTTAATTTTGTATCCATGTCTATAGTAGCTTCAGGGACTTTGGCCCTATGATTCTACGACCGGTCGCCAGGTCGCGGCTTTTTAGATTCAATTTTTGCAGATATTTTTCTCCGCGACCGGTCGCAAGGTCGCGGATTTAAATACTGAGATTTTCTACTACATATTTTCTACGACCGTCGCCAGGTCGCAGCTTTTTCGATTCAATTTTTGCAGATATTTTTCTCGCGACCGGTCGCAAGGTCGAAGATTTAAATACTGAGATTTTCTACTACATATTTTTCTACGACCGTTGCCAGGTCGCGGCTTTTTAGATTCAAGTTTTTGCAGATATTTTTCTCCGCGACCGGTCGCAAGGTCGCAGATTAAATACTGAGATTTTGCTACAACATATTTTTCTACGACCGGTCGCCAGGTTGTGGCTTTTTAGATTCAATTTTTGCAGATATTTTTCTCCGCGACCGGTCGCAAGGTCGCGGATTTAAATACTGAGATTTTCTACTACATATTTTTCTACGACCGGTCGCCAGGTCGCAGCTTTTTCGAATCATTTTTGCAGATATTTTCTCCGCGAACGGTCGCAAGGTCGCGGATTTAAATACTGAGATTTTCTACTACATATTTTTCTACGACCGGTCGCCAGGTCGCGGCTTTTTAGATTCAATTTTTGCAGATATTTTTCTCCGCGACCGGTCGCAAGGTCGCAGATTTAAATACTGAGATTTTCTACAACATATTTTTCTACGACCGGTCGCCAGGTCGCGGCTTTTTAGATTCAATTTTTGCAGATATTTTTCTCCGCGACCGGTCGCAAGGTCGCGGATTTAAATACTGAGATTTTCTACTACATATTTTTCTACGACCGGTCGCCAGGTCGCAGCTTTTTAGATTCAATTTTTGCAGATATTTTTCTCCGCGACCGGTCGCAAGGTCGCAGATTTAAATACTGAGATTTTCTACTACATATTTTTCTACGACCGGTCGCCAGGTCGCGGCTTTTTCGATTCAATTTTTGCAGATATTTTTCTCCGCGACCGGTCGCAAGGTCGCGGATTTAAATACTGTGATAAGCTTATTTTACAACATTTTTTTCCACGATCGGTCGCAAGGTCGTGGCTTTATGTTTAGTTTTTTTTTTGTGTTTTTTTTTCCAGTATTTTCCGAGCTTGAGGTCGTGGCTGTGTTGAATTTTCCCCGACAACTTTCCGTCGTGGCACATACTTTACGATTGTTTGCCGTTTTTGAGACAAAAATGCGTAACATTTGTCGTACGTCGATACGCGTGGACAAATGCCTTTCTGTTCCGTATTTTGCTGCATGCTGCGTACCATGCTAACTTGACCCCTGACCTCTCCAACATGGGGCATCGTTTTAGAGTTTAGAGTTGGCAACAACAGTGAGAGCTCCGTCTATGTCTGCTATGTGTAGTTTTGGACGTGCTGTTTATAGTTATACATCGTCATCGTTTGTCGTCTTATCATATCATAGTATTAGCGAATGCATAACAGACAAACACGATGCTAGGTGGATGATGCCATCCACCTAAACGCCGTAAAATACATGTCTCCGACTCTTCTTTACGCCCATGAATGCTTCGTTGATCGCTAGCGATTAAGCTGATATGTTCGGGTTTTGAAAGTCACGTTGCGTTGCTCACTGCATCGGATAGAGTTTTTGCAGGAACAGTAATGATGCGGCTATATTGAAGACTTTATTTCATGTCTCGGGTTTGCTGCGAATCCGTAGCCTTTGCCACTCGGGTAGCTTGGTCACTCCCAAAGAACATGTCAAGGAGTGGCAGGGCTCGTTTTCGCAGCAAGTCTCGGGTATGGTCTCGGGTGTGATAGAGTGTTGTCGAATGGGATGTCAGCTCTTATCTCGGGGAGGGCATCACTCGATCGTCTGGGTGTAAAAACTTGTAGGTTTAATAAGCTTAGGGAGCCTTCAGTAATTACAGGGGCTGGGCCGGGGAATTTGGGGGTCACTTTTTAGAAAACTGTTCAAGGGGATGGTCACTTTTTAGAAACCTATACGGGGGAGGGTCACTTTTGACAGGAGCTGATTTTATGGCCAAACCATTGATTGTCCATTTGATATTTCCTGAATAGGAAACCACCAATAAAATACACCCATTCTTTTAACCCTTGAGTGCTGTAATTTTTCCTGCCAAAATTTTAGTGCAACATTTTACTAGTCTTTGTAAATTTTTCTGTAATGATTTGATAATTTTTATCAAATGTACATCACATTTCATTGGCAACACTGTCTTATCAATTTTTTGCAAAAATTGGAAAAAATAGATTTGGGTATATTTTATAAAGGTGACAAAAATTGACTTTGGCGCTCAAAGGGTTATAATTACGTACAT
This sequence comes from Ptychodera flava, assembly GCF_041260155.1. NCBI lineage: Eukaryota > Metazoa > Hemichordata > Enteropneusta > Ptychoderidae > Ptychodera > Ptychodera flava. Next base: position 7,871,302 of record NC_091936.1, read on the forward strand.
ATTAGGCCTATCTACAAGTTTCACAAGCAAAGAAGATGCAGTGGTATCCTAAATTAAACACTTTGAACAGTTATAATTGATAAAAGACAAGTGACAAAAACATATGCAAATTGCATAATGCAATAGGTGAAAAAGTGTATATCAATTATCAAATGTACATAAATGCAAAGATTTTGTTAGTTTTATATAGTAAAAAATTGTGCATAGTTCTCTCATAGACCGCCATGCATAGTGAATCAACGTTTCGGTGAAATTCCAAAATAAAATTTCTTGCACAACCATGGACTTGTAACCACTCTAGTCTAATCAAGAACGTACAAGAACATAAGCTTAAATATCAATAATCAAGTGTACACAAATAAACTTAGTTTCATCATAGACAGTTATGTATAGTGAAACACGTTTTAGATGAAATTCCAAATCAATTTCTTGTTCACAAAATAATGCACATTTTACTTCCAGATTCAAGCAAAGTACATTAAAATACATTATCAAACATACATAATATACGATATGGCATGTTTTGTGTGTGTGGGGGGGAGAGATTGTCAATCATTTGCTGATAGACTCCATGTATTATGGTTTGATATTTTGGGATAAATAATATATCAGCCACACCTTGCCTACTTATAGTTGCACAAAATATGGTGACCCTCCCTTAAATGTATGAAAAATACCACATCTCTTCAAAAATCCTTGAGTGATAAATTGCGACTGTCACTCCAAAAACACCATAATGTAAATTGGCTGGTACTGATAAAGTTATTCCTCGGGAGAATACCACAGTTGTTGGGGAGGGTCAAGTTTTAGAATGTCGGAAAAGGGTGAGGGTCACATTTTACGGTGCAGGTTTGCTCGGAATTCCCCGGGTCACCCCAATATAATTACTGAAGGCTCCCTATAGTTTACCTACACAAGCCCTCCCAAGTTCCGCTAGTGGACACTAGATTCATGGCTATTAATCCTGGTACCTCGGGTTAATTTCATGATAATTTTTGTAAGAAGAGCAAGGGGAAAATATCTCAAAATGTCGAAGGAATTTGTATTTTTTGTATGCCACTCGGTGTACATAGAAGTTTTGTCTTACCCAAATTTATTAGGATATGCGATGCCATGTGTGCTACACGACCATACGACTTGGAGATTTGTTTCAGCTCGCGACTCTCGTGAATTCACAACCCTTAGTGATTGTCGAACCTGATGTCCTATCCGTATGTTGGTGTCATATCTAAAGAACTAAAATCTGCTCTAAGATTTTGTTTGGCTGTGGCAAGAACTGGATTTGTACGTGTGGCTTGCATTTTGTGCGTGCCATTTAAACGCGGTTTCAAAGCCTCACTTTTTGACTTGTATTATCAGTGATTTTTTTGGTTTGCGGTACATTGTCTTCACCGCAGGACTACTCTTGTTGTGTGTTCTTATCCCTGTCACTTGAGTATTTTGTAAATTTTTCATATTCTTTTGTGTGTTCTGTACAGGGCCGTGACGTACGTGTATTGAGTTTGTTAAGAAATCTTAATAATAATAATAATATAATAATAATAATAATAATATTTTTATTTTCAGAAATCAGATATTCATTAGTTTTATTATGGTTCACGGCTTCCATTGGTGAGTAGCCAGTGAGAGGTCTTTGGGAAAGAAAAATAGAGTCGCGGCTCAAAGATATAACCTCTTAGGGACCGTTCAGTTTTTACGGCTGGGGGGGGGGCAAAATCTTGTCGCCGGTGTTCAAAAAATATAGACCCCCTGCATTTTTCGTGAAAAAAGATGAACCCCCTTTGTCAGATGAAAAATTTGATGACCCCCCCCCCCCCCCCCCAGCTGAAAAATAACCAAAACCAATATGTCAAATTTACCCGCACAGTTTGTATTTGAACTCCGGTACGCGGCACACTTTATTCGCGTAGCAGAGATGCCAGTACACAAACTTCTCAGCCACATCCATGCAAACGTCTGTTAATTAGGACGACTGTAAGGCAATTTTTAACTTCATTTCCATAGACAACTTATGTCCATGGATATTGTATAAAGTAAACTTTATTGGAGTGGTTCGCCAAAGGCAGCCCTCCGGTTAAGAAGGTCATGGGCCATTACGTAAAGTCAACGTTATTCTTGTGGGCCACCAAAGGTGGCCCGCCGTTAAAGAGGGTCGATCATGGCCATTGCAAATGGTGCAGAAGTAGCAAACTGGCAGGGTAGATACATTTGGCCCCAGTGTTACTTGTATGTCATAGTTGTGGTCAAGCATGCTGAATAGCATTTTGAGTATGAGTATTTTTCTTGAGACCAGAGGGTTGGCCAAACGCACCTCTTGTAAAACAAGACACAATGATATATATTCATTTAAATTACTCACTGCTTGAGAGTGTGCATTGTTTTAATGACTATGATAACATTTTAGCACAGATATATTTTCATTTGATATTTTGATATCATCAAGAAATGTCTGATGTTCACTTCTAGATCATTAAACTGGTGGAATTTGCAAAAATATTAAAATCATTCAGAATCACATAATTTCTTGTGTAAGTTATAGCAGTTTGAAATAGACCAAATTAATAATTTTAATGAATTGTTGCTTTAATGTTTACATGCAAAAGTGCAATTCACCAACATGACGATTTGACAATGGATATGCTTACTGCAATTACTGTTGACAATTTCCCTTTGCAATGACTCTTAACAAAATTTAATTTAAAACTGACAGTCAAGCTGAATGTCATCCGTGTCAGACATAATATTTATCAATATAGGAAAAAGTCCTAAAGAATACAAATAAAAAAACTTCACCATCATTTTAAAAAGCTGACTGAGGTCACCCCTTGGAATATGCATACCAGTCTAACAAAATTAGACAAGCAATTTCAGAGATGAAACTATTTTCAACCAAAATGGGGAACGTTATAAAATTTTAAGAATGATACCCCCCCCCCCCCCCCCAATTCGAACAAACCTGACTCAGGTTACTCTTAGGGACATGCATGCCAAGTTTCAAAGCAATCTGACCAGCGCTTTCGAAGGGCAATTTTTTTGACCAAAACGAAAAAAAAATTACCTAAAAAATACAATCATGCAAATTTCACCAGAACCTGAACGCACCTAATCAGGTTATCAAACGATTGCAGATTTCATAAATCAATACGCTTTGCAAAAGAGAGTGAATTTGCAAACATCCGTCTTTGATATTTATCTCTGGTACAGTAAAGTTATGCGCCCGAAGGGCCCTAAAATGCTACTAAATGATCGAATTCTTGGTTGGTATGATGCATTTTTCGTGATCATGAGCCAGTCTCAAAACACACAGACACTCCCTCCTCTACCCAGTGAACTTTTCAAAAACACAGTGACCCCTTCACCAAAATCAAACATAGGGTCCCTGACCAAAGAAACTGATGAGTCCCTGCATCTAAGACATCAGATTAGGATAGGCAAAATGTCTGAATGCTTAGGTTTCCATCTGAGAAGGAAAGGGGTATGAGAGAATCGTATTTTATCGATGTCGGTACGGTCATATGACTTGATGCACGACACAATATGCAATAATTACGCAAATTGTCCGAGTCGAAAACGTAATGAAAACATCAGGTCGGGCAAACAAAATTAATGAAAAGGCTGGACAAAAATGTTAGAAAGAAATCTGATGTTGGTAGGCCTAAGTAAGACTGTGTTTAAAAGAATATTTCATTCGTAATATTCAGCAACGAACTCCGAAAAGTAATATATTGAAGTGTGAATTTGTCGGCGATGTTCGAACCTCCAGATATCACTCAGGCTGTACATGGACACACATGCTTTTAGGCCATCTGCACATCGCAAAGTTGTCTAGTGTTTTTTTGAAAGTTGTTCTCTTGTTAAATCAAATGTAAAACATTTATGCTACGGTCATTTCTTGTTAATTTTACGACTTCAAATCGTAATGATTTTCTCTGACCAGACCGATTATAACGACTGCGTACGTAGGCTGACCTTGACCCATAAAACATTGCCGGCTTCACGCATGCGCTACATCCGCTATTGCTAAGGGGACACCCACAACACTAGCGACGTGTGCATGGCTGAAGCCGTGTAGAAATACAAGAAGATTGAACTTTATACAATCTAACTTCATATCCATTCCGACCAGTATACAGTCGTGGAGAAGAAATGCCGGGAAAAATGTCAAAAACTACTAGCCGCGACCGGTCGCGGAGAAAGATGCGGGAAAAACACAACTCTGCTAATACGACCTGCGACCCGTCGTGGAGCAAAAGGTCAAAAACTAAGAGTCACGACAAGCACAGGTCATTGAGAAAAATCACAGAAAAAACTCTACTGAAAGCCACGACCTGCGACCGGTCGTGGGGAAGAAGGACAGAAATAATCACGCCACGACCTGCGACCGGTCGTGGAAAAGAACGGCAAAATTAATCAACTTTGCAAAAATCCACGACCTGCGACCGGTCGTGGAAAAGAACGGCAAGATTATAATAATCAACTTTGCATAAAGCCACGACCTGCGACCGGTCGTGGGGAAGAAAAACAAAATAATCAAGCCACGACCTGCGACCGGTCGTGGAGCAAAAATTAAAGGAAAACCAACGCTACTGAAGGCCACAACATGACAACTGGTCGTGGAAGGTTCCTGAATGAAAAAATTAGTTAAAATTCGCCCAACTTCTGGTGTCGGAAAGAACACCCGGTGGTAGAAAGATATGTCGTACCTCACCGTTGTGGTAATTACCTCATCACGCATGCGTGTTTAAATCTGTCATGACGGCGCCTAATACTGAACATTCGCGACCGAAATTGAGTCGTACGACCGGTCGTGTAGTGTGCTCATATAAAACGTTGTCTCATTTTGGGCCACATATGCTTGTTTTGTATCCCATCCGTTTGGTTGTGTGATGAAGTCATCTTCGTCCTCCAGGAGGAGAAGCCAGATTCGTTATTGAGAGAGTTAGCCACTATTGACTGACTCTATAGTGAGCGATCCGGTGTGTGGTGTCATATTATATCTAACATGACCAAGCATCGACCGGAGTTTCTGGACGCTTATAAGGATTTTTGTTTTAGGGCATATTTTGAGCGTTGCTAGTGCTCGTTATGTTAACAGTACATGTTGTCCTAATCTGTCAACGATTAGTTTGTTTTAGGCATTTAAATCTATTATCCGAACTTTTAGTTTTGTGTCAATTTTTCGTGGACTTTGTAATAGATTTCGGGTCGATATTGGTGCCTGCTTTCCGGTGTTTGAAAAGCATGTTGTGAAGGGCTGCTTCGAGAAATAAATCTTGTTTCTCTGTGTTTAGCCATTCCAGGTTTCATGGTTTCGTTAACTATATTTGCTGTAAACGGCCTTTGAAATCGGTTTGGTCTGAGGAGAGTATTGGTTTATTTAATTCATGCCGCCAACTTTGATTACTTATATGGCACCTCTCTCAGTTTTTGATTTTCTTTGCCAGATGATGTTTTCTGTATTGCGCAGCAATCTTTTCAGTTTAGTTGATTGTAGTACCAATTCGATGACAGATTGCATCTTGGTTTTATACGATAAAGTGGCATAAAATGGAGACAAATTAAAAAAAAATGTTTCCCCGTTGTTAAAACCGCTATCGTGAAACCTTATAACTGTTTGAGCGATATGGGCAAAGTGTGTTTGAATTAACTAATTAATTAATCAGAGTGTTATCAGCATTGTTATTGCAGAAATTTTGTATTCAAGTCCGGATTAGAATTCATTTCAAACAGTGGAATTCAGAACAGTTTGTTTGTAAGATCACAGTTAATACTCATGTTGAAAATAAAGTTGTTCACAGTTTGAAGTTCATAATGGTTTTGTGTTTTTTGAATGAATGGATTTGTCAAAAATTCAGGACAGGCAACTTTCTGGCAGGACAGGCAAGTTTTGAAAGTTACCAGTCCTGATGTCTGGCAAATATTTTGGCCAGTTTCCAACACTGGTACAACACAAAAATAATGACCAAAGATATAGCTACTGGCCCTTGAAGTTATTGAATACATTGAGACACCTAAACCAGAAAGGAAGAAATAGAAATGGTAAGGAAGGAGGCCTCACAAATTTCAACCAACAAATCAGTTTTAAAGGCAAGTTTACTTTCTTTTCATGACCCCCTCCCAGTTTTTAAACTTTCACCACTTGAGGGCGCCCTCAGTAGAGCCACTGGGTGTGTTTGGGTGTCATCTCTTCCTGATACAAGAACGTCTGACGAGGGTAGGTGTATGATTTCTAACAGAGACTGTTCTTGGCACTCCTCACCCAAACAATAACCTCGTTCGACATAACAACAAATAAACAAAGTGACTGCGCCACAGTTCAATTTCTCAAAGAGTTTTTGGACAATGACAAAGACATAAATAACGACAAAGATATTGTCTCCATCTTTACCTCCGCTGTCAGCGACGCGGAGCTTATCAAATAGGTTGATTTTCCGTCATCGTCCGTCGTCGTCCGTCAACAATTGTCTTCTCCTCTGAAATCCAAGTCCAATGGCTTTGAAATTTTATATGCAGTTCATTTGGGGGTGACCTCACTTAAGTTTGTTCAAATCGTGGTGAAATTTGCATATTTGTATTTTTGGGGCATTTTTTGGTGTTTTTGGTAAAAAAAATCTTCTCTGAAACCGCTTGTCCAATTGCTTTGAAATGTGATATGCAGTTTACTTAGGGTGACTTCAGTCAGATTTGTTCAAATCGTGGTGAAATTTGCATATTTGTATTTTTAAGGCAATTTTTGTCATTTTTGGTAAAAAAATCTTTAAAAATCTTCTTCTTCAAAACTACCCTTCAGATAGCTTTGATATTTGATACATATGTCCCTAGAGATGATCTTTTTCAGATTTGTTCAAATTGTGCAGAAATATGCAAATTTGCATTTTAAAGGCAATTTTGGCCATTTTTGGTCAAAATGTATTTCTCAAAAAGAACTGGTCAGATAGTTTTGAAATTTGGTATACAGGTTTCTATAGATGAACTAAGTAATATATTGAATTTCTGATGAAATCTGTAATTTTGTATTTTTGGGGCAATTTTTGCCATTTTTGGTCAAAAAGTGTGTATTTCCAAAACTACTCATCTGATAGCTTTGAAATTTGGTATACAGGTTTCTACAGATGAACTAAATGATATTTATTGAAATTATGATGAAATCTGCAATTTTGTATTTTGGGGTAATTTTTTCCATTTTTGGTCAAAAATGTGTTTCTCCAAAACTACTCATCTGATAGCTTTGAAATTTGGTATACAGGTTTCTACAGATAAACTAAATTATATTTATTGAAATTATGATGAAATCTCCAATTTTGTATTTTGGGGTAATTTTTTCCATTTTTGGTCAAAAAATCTGATAGCTTTGCAATTTGGTATACAGGTTCCTACAGATCACCTTAATGATATTTATTGAAATTATGATGAAATCTGCAATTTTTTTAATTTTTGGGCAATTTTTGCCATTTTTGGTCAAAAAATGTGTTTCTCAAAAAGTACTGGTCTGATAGCTTTGAAATTTGGTATGCAGGTTTCTACAGATGAGCTAAGTAATATGTATTGAATTTCTGATGAAATCTGTAATTTTGTATTTTTGGGGCAATTTTTGCCATTTTTGGTCAAAAAATGTGTATTTCCAAAACTACTCATAGCTTTGAAATTTGGTATGCAGGTTTCTATAGATGAACTAATGATATTTATTGAAATTATTATGAAATCTCCAATTTTGAATTTTTGGGGTAATTTTTCCATTTTTGGTCAAAAAATGTGTTTCTCAAAAAGTACTGGTCTAACAGCTTTGAAATTTGGTATTCAGGTTTCTATATATGAACTAAATCTGCTTTTTGAAATTATGATGAAATCTTCAATTGTGTATTTTTGCAGCTATTTTAGCCACTTTTTTTCTGGCCACAGCATTGAGCTATCAAAGACTTCCACCTTCTTCATCAACATGAGTCAAAAATGGTTATTCTCTACATAAACACAGCGGAGCTATATCGGCTGCTCGGTCGCTTGTTTAGCTTTATTTTTCAGTCAACGTCCAACTGTACCCAAAATCCACAACTATGCGGAAGAAGTTTTATTATGGAAAATTTCCAACAGCATTTGTTAACATCATGAACTACATTTGAAATTATTTTACAACAAGTAGGTGTGAACCTCAACACAGATCACAGTGGTGGCCAAGAACCAGTCAAGGAATCTAAGCAACTGTTGATTGTACTATGGATACTCAGTAACAAGTCGAGTATATGAGAAATTTCCCAGATGCTCGGTGTCTCAAAGTGGACCGTCCATGCTCTGTTGTCAGAAAATTGTGTTGCCATAGAGAGAGAGAGAGAGAGAGAGAGAGAGAGAGAGAGAGAGAGAGAAGAGAGAGAGAGAGAGGAGGGAGGGAGGGAGAGAGAGAGAGAGAGCGCAAACAAACAAACCAAACAAAAAAGTAAGAAAAGTTTGCATTTCCAGTGAGATAAGAATGAAATATAAAGATAACTAAGACGAGTTACCATTACTCTTGTATTCTGAACTGGGTTGTTTTACATTTGTCAGGGAAAGGGTGGAATGATTTGGAGCTTTACGCTGACTAAGTTCTTCGTAAATGTATAATTTTAAGTATGATACTTTCAAGATGAGTGAAATAGGGACTTACCAGAGAAATATATCTTAATACCTTGAGTCCTGTCCCTTGGTTATTGCATTTGGAGGAAGCTAATTTGTTGTCAGAGTACAATTTTATTAATGGCTAACAAGTGAAAATAAATTTGCAAAATTAGTTTTTGTTGATTAGATAAGCAGCAACAGGAAAAAGTGGTCCAAAGTGTAGTTTTCTTTTGCATTGAATTTTTAGTAAGTCAGCTATTTCTGCCTACTGCTATAACTCATGTTGTTTGTATCTTTATAAAGCATAATCAAGCATTATACTAGAAAGTTTAACATATTGACAATATTGGAGAAACTGGAAGTGCATTTTAATGATTTTTGTCACACCTTATTCAGTGGCTGCGAAATGACAGACTGAATGCCATATATATCTCAGTGTCCATACAAGAAAATAACCAGCTTTCAAATGTAGTAGGATTCATCGATGGGACTCATATTATTACGCTTACCAAAATATGGTGATTTTTGTGACTGAGTGAATAGAAAAGGCTGCACATCTGTCGTACTTCAACTCAATGTTGATGACTTCATGATTCATTATCAATGATGTGTATGCCGCTTGACCTGGGTTAACCCATGATGCCAGAGTTCTAAGAAATTCCAATTTATGCAAGGGCAGAGAATGGTTTGAGCATACCAGAGGATATGTACATCATTGGTGATTCAGCCTATCCTGTCAAACCATGGGATACTCACCCTGTTTAGGGGACACTGGTATTCTTACTCCAGCTGATACAATAGAGCAGTATCATCATGTTACCAGGTGGTTGAATGTACAATTGGAAATGTCAAAGAGTGATTTTGAAGATTTCAAGGACTTAATTAATAGTCCTGATGTTACAAATTGTTTACAAGATGATAATGTGTGAATGCATTCTACATAACAGTTGATACATGAAAGCAAACTAAATTCATGAGATTAGGAAAACAAGTTCGAAATCACGCATGATTTCATAACAATCGTTTCATTGAATTTGTCAAATATATGCATGGTCACCCATTTATTCAGTATCTTTCAACCAGTCAAACAGTATCTCATATCAAACAAATTTCATGAAAAATGGCCGACCTTGTAACTGATAAAGCAAAACTATTAGAGTTCAGGGTCTGTGTACCTGAATAACACTTACAGATTTGTGTAAAATTGTAGTATTAACATGTTTGGATTTCTTGTAATAATTTTTAATGGTTCACCTATTCAAATTGAGATTGTCTTTGTTATTTGTTCTGTGATACCAATGATCTTTCTCAAATCATAAATGTTTGGTCATTATAAGCTTCAAATATGAATCATTGATCAAGGTTAATGGAGCCACTTGATTACATCTTTAACCCTTTGAGTGCCGTAATTTTTTCCACCAAATTTTAGTGCAAGATTTTACCGATTTCTATGAATTTATCTGTGAATCTTTTATTAATTTTGGACAAAATGGACATAATATTTAATTGGCTACAGTTTTTTATCAAAATTTTGGTAAAAATATGAAAAATAATTGACTAGGGTATATTGAATAAGGTTACAAAATTATGGCACTCAAAGGGTTAAGGCAAATAATAGAATGCATATACCGGTATGCAACAGGTGCATCCACTCTATATGACTGTGCTTGCTGTGAAAAAATGATTCAGAAGATAAAATTTTTCATAGACATCTCTGTTCATATAAGTTATCTTTAGTAAAATCATAGACCCTCCTTTTTCTTGAGCCTGTCTATGGTAAAATAAGTGTAGGTACATGTAGTGACCTTGGAATAACTGTTATCTTACAATAGCAGGCTTTAAATGTTTTATTTTTGATATGATTTGAATTATTTTTAAGACAAGCACACAAATGATCAAAGAGAACCTGGTTTCTGTGACATAGCTTCTGCAAAAACATATTTGGACAAACGTATACATGTTTGTCACATTTCTAAGAATATGCAAAATCAATTACATAACGCTTGTAAAGGAGATTCATTGAAACATTGTTGCCTTCATATAGTATAGTGCAGACAATTTTTCAGATCAAGAAACTTTCTTTTCAGATTTTCCCAAAATTTTGTTAAAAAATTGTAGCCAATGAAAAGTTGTATCCTTTTGCTTCAAAATGACCAAAACATAAAAATTCATGAAAAGTTGTAAAATGTTGCACTAAAATTTAGGTGGGGAAAAATTGAAGCTTTCCAAGGGTTACATCTAACAGCAAAAATTTTACTTATTTAAACACTGAACAGTAAATGTTATTTCCAACATTGAAATATTTGACCAGTTAATAGCATATACTTCAAAGTTTAAGTAAGAATGCAGTGTAAACTTTTGACAAGTAAAAGTAAGTGATTTTCCCTAACAGAGAAAGAGAATTCAGTGTCAAAACAGTGAAAAATTCAAATGTGAAAATTCATTGTCATGAAACAGTTGTATTTTGTTGTAAGATAAACATATGCAATCAGTCCAGAGTGCAATTTAAATAAATGTCACTCATGTTTGATGGTATAAGTATTATTGTCTGTTACGAAGTTACAGGCTTGATTGGAATCAGTAAAAAACAGCTTAATCTTGACACATATAGTCAGTGCAGTTACCCAAATGAGGAATATTAAAGTCTATTTCATATATATCTTTTCCTTTCCAACTGAACTTGAAATGAGACGGTAAGCTTTTCTAAACTACATTTCCAGCAAACATTGCAGAAGAAGAATAAAACAAACATTTTATTCCTTTTATCCAACTCAGTTTAGTTAATGAGTATTTTAAACCAACAATTAAAAAATTTTGAACGATCTGGAAAAAACTATGACTTAGACAACATTTAAAAACTCCACTAGTTTTTATATAATTTATAATAACTATGAACTTTGGTTTATATAAAGGGATGTATTGAATTATTCACTGAATATCTACTGGCCAGTAATCTGTCCATTCTTTGCACTTTTTCTTCGTCTATTCTTTTTCTCATTTTCATTTTCTCTTGTATCTTGTTGCTGTTGTTGATAGGAATGCAGCCATGCCATTAATTGAAAAACATTCGATCATTTATTTCTGCCCTCTGCAAAAATATCACTTTTTGGCTTTTTTGTGGTTCTATTGTCAATTTCCTCCATATTGTCATCAATGGATGATTCCAAGACAAAACTTGGTCTTGTGTTCACACGATTACCATACAACTTGATAAATTCTTCATAAATAGGCAGGTTTTAATGAGTTGCCAGACTTTGACTTGTGATCAACTGTTGCCTTATAATCACGTTTCAGTGATTTCCATTTGTTTGAGCTTTGCTCTAAAGTACACAATACCCTTTTTGATGCATTTCTTGTGATATTTGCCCCAGATGGTTTTATGAAAAGAAATGAGAATTTATTGACAACAAGAGATTAAACTATATTTCAGAAGTGTAGCCAATGACACAGAGTAAGATTTACATTTGAAAGTTGAGAGATTATTTTCCTTCTTGGTGCATTTCAACGAAATATGTTCCAAGAAAACAAGTAATTTGATTTTGATACCCTGCATGATCTGTTCACTCATGTTACACTGTCAAAAGTTTTAAAGACACTTTTTTAAAAACACTTCCTTGAATATTAGGTTCTAGTAATATCCCAGGACCAACATTTAATTTCACAGGGAGGGGCTGCAGAATTTGTTTTTGGCAACAGTTCTTTTTTATCCGGACAATGTGGTATATCTCCTTACATAGTTGAAAATATTGCAGCGGAGACTGTAAAAAGGCATTATATTACCATGCCCTGTCCATCACATTTTAATTAGTCGAGCTAAACTACGCGACTGCCCACAAATACACAGTAATGGTTTGCTTACCTGCGCGGGAATTGGAATAATATCGTAATATAGTAACTTACCGCAAAATAAAAATTGTGCTTTTTTCAAAGATCAAAAACAATCACAAAGTAAAATGGAGCCTTGGGGGCCTAGTTTGGACACTTTTTTTCAAAAAATCTCCGGATTTGCAAAATTTTTGCAGCGTGTGTACTACTCACTGACAAGTTTCTGGGGCCCTGTTGTCATTCGCATGGGATATTTTCATAAATTTTGATGGTTTTTAGGGTTCGTTGATAATATACAAAATGGAAATAACAGACTCAGTGCTGACTATTAATTTTATTTATGGGCGCAGTTTGAGGAAAGCCCAAATTAACAGGCTCGGCAAGCCTCGCCCCTTAATTTTTGACTTTCCTCTCACCCTTGCCCATAACAAATGTTAATGGTCAGCGCGTTGTTCATTATTTCTGTATTATAGCACAATTTCTCAATGATTATAATTTAGTTTGAAGAACATTATTAAACATTGATTGCATCACTTTGGACATTCTAAACATTAACCCAAAAGATATACTTCAAATTCAAAAGTCAAACACTTGACACTTGAAAATTGACCCAGGGTATACTATAGAATCTGATTAATTCATGAAGGGGCAAGTGTATCACAATGTAGAATATGCTGTAACCAAGTTTAATTCTGAAAAGATCATGTTGAAACATAATTCAAATATTAACTATGCTGATGCAGATATATTTTAGACTCTTTCTCTCCAAGTAATTCAGGACGACACTAAGATATTTTACTACATGTACACCTGGGTGTAACAGCATCTTTTTTCACTTTCTAGATTTTAGAACATTTTTGTATATTTTTATCGTGGATGGCCAATGATTTTTCGCCAAAACTCTTCATGAATTCCCTGATCAAATGTTATAATCCTTGTACCTTTGTAGCATTGAAGTTATTTTCTCTGGCCACTCACATGTTAACCAGCAGCTGCAGTTTAGAAGCTGGTTTGGCCATAATTTAGTCGGTGAAACATCAATTTTTTTCTAAGGGTTAGCCTTGGCTAGATACTGATAGTTGTCTTGTCTGTGATGTTGTTGTTTGTATTACAGATAGTTTGTAGTATTTGCACTTCTAGTACCATTCACAGCTAGGTTGGTGTTGGACTGTGCTTTAATTTGAGTTGCGTTTTTGATCAGTTGTTCAGCAAAGATAGGATCTGAAAAATCATCAAAGTATGTAACTGTAACAGGGCCCTACGCAGAGTCAAATCTTTCACTAGCCCGAGGACAAGTAGCACTTCATTTTTAGAGGTCCTAAATGAAATCTACTACCATAGTCCTGGTCAAGCAACACAATTGCGCTCATGTTGTTATGAGGTAATCTATTACATGACTTTTATATAATGACCTTAGTTACAGCCTCATATTTTCTGTCCTTACATCATCAGCACTCAGTTGATTAACTCTTTCTCTGTTCCCTCCATTTAAAGCAAGTCACCGACAGAAAACTAGGCATTGGTAAATTAACATTTCATGACTTTGCAAGTTACAATGGTCAGTAGTCATGGGTGTGTACCCAACATTGTTGAGATTGACATATCATAGCATGGTGCACTGTTCAATAGACTCTGCAGGCTACATGTGTGATAATACTATCCACTATAAGTTATTAATTGACAGCAGGCAAGGAGTGATATAATATCGTGACATTTGGATCGTTGAAACTTTAATTTCATCACTTTGTTTCAACAGTAGCGTGATCTTGCTGAGATAGTTTTATTTGTTTTTCATCAAAAACTACTACTCTGATAGCTTTGATATTTGGTAGATATGTTCTTATGGATGATGAGTTTGAAATGGTGAAGAGAGAACTGAACAGGTTTTAGTATGTGTACCTTGCATGTACAATAAAGTTATTGACATCAGTAGATGTTGCCACCATGGAAGTCTATGACAAAGCAATCCTTCCCTTGTGTAGAGCCAATTGGGAAAACAATTGATATTAAATTTGCAATTATTTGAATGAAACATCTTTCACTTCTGTTATAGCTTTTTATCATTACTTTTTCCATCAAAAATTTGAATGTCTTTGGTCAAGTACCCATTTATTCTCTTTTTATGACAGTTCGTTTTAAAAGCAAACTCTTACTCAGCTGATGTGATGCTGATTGTTGATGTCTTTGCTACTGTTCTATCATTGTATTATCAATATACATGGAAGTTTCATCAGTTTTGGTCAAGTCCTTTGTGTGTTAGATTTAATGTGTTCAGTGAGTAGTGAGCAATAAAATCCCTAAAGACATTGCTGGTTTTCTACAACATTCCTAAAATGTACCGGTAGTATTTTACAATGACCTACTGCTAGTTTTTTGTTCAGAGTATTTATTTCAATTTCTGAAGTGTTTACATGTCATTGGTTATCTGATACGAGGGTACACTTTGAAATGTTCTCGTTGTAGTAAAATAATACATAGGCTCAAAAATGAAATATTCCTGGACATGGCTTCTCATTGTTCTCATTTTATCAGTGTTTTCAGCTCACGTGTGTCAGTTTGCATTCTGAACACACAGTGAGTAATTAATACTCATGTGTTATATTGAAATCGGGTGATTTGCATTTTGTATAGGAAGAGGTATGGTTGTAAAAAGCAACTTTAACGCTTCACTTTCTTCATCATTGACCTCTGCTAGTACACAGAATGGAAAATATTGTGGACGTAAGGCTTTCAAGAGGTGTTTACATGAACAGTAACAACTGTCTCTTTTGGGCCTTATGGTTAGGTATGAAATAGCGCCACCAATGTTTACTATTTGCATATCTTTTGTTAGTCCCCACGGACACCGTCCGGGGGGACTTATAGGTTTGGTCATGTCCGTGCGTGTGTGCGTGCGTCCGTGCGTGCGTCCGTCCGTGCGTCCGTCCGTCCGTTCACGCAGATATCTCAGAGATGCCTGAAGCAATTTCATTCAAACTTGGTACAAGGATTACTTCATATGTCATACAGATGCACGTGATTTGTTTTGTGATACGATCCAATATGGCTGCCAGGCGGCCATTTTATTACGATTTTTTCATGTACAGAGCCATAATTCAGGCATGTTTCAACTGATTTTATTCAAAGTTGGTACAAGGACATTGACCAATGTCATAGATATGCACGTCAATTCTTTTTGTGATACGATCCAATATGGCCGCCATGCGGCCATTTTGTTACGATGTTTTCATGTACAGAGCCATAACTCAGGCATATCTCAACCGATTTTATTCAAAGTTGGTACAAGGACATTGACCTATCTCATACATATGCACGTCAATTTGTTTTGTGATACGATCCAATATGGCCGCCAGGCAGCCATTTTATTACGATTTTTTCATGTACAGAGCCATTACTCAGGCATGTTTGTACAGATTTTATTCAAAGTTGGTACAAGGACATTGACCAATGTCATAGCTATGCACATCAATTTGTTTTGTGATATGATCCAATATGGCCACCATGCGGCCATTTTGTTACAATTTTTCATGTATGGAGCCATAACTCAGGCATATCTCAACCAATTTTATTCAAAGTTGGTACAAGGACATTGACCAATGTCATACATATGCACATTGACTTGTTTTGTGATACGATCCAATATGGCCGCCGTGTGGCCAGTTTATTACGTTTTTCATGTCCAAACCATAACTCAGACATGTATCAAGCAAATTTATTCAAAGTTGGTACAAGGAGATTGACCAAGGTCATACATATGCATCTTAATTTGTTTTGTGATACGATCCAATATGGCTGCTGTGCGGCCATTTTGTTATGATTTTTTCATGTACAGAGCCTAGACTTGGTTCAAGTCTGTGATTTGTGAATGTTTGAGTGGAGTGAACGCAATGATTTGTATTTTGCTTTCATGTGAAACGCGCGCGTGAGTGGACGCGATGAGTAGGGTGAACGCGATGAGTGGAGTGAACGCTATACAGCGGAGTTTCACCCGGAATCACAGACTTGGCTTTCTTGCAGGGTTTGCGTTGCTATAAATTATTCATGAGATGACGTTTTCTTTACTCATATATTATTCATAAGATGACATCACTAAATTTTACACATTGGGAGGAGTTACCAATTGACCCAAACGAGACGTGCATAAAACTCACATGGCGTTGTTGACAAAATGTCGAGTGCGATCACTCCCACAAAAGTCAGCACGACCTCTGTTCTATCACCGAAAACGCGTGAAAATATGTGTTGTTTGTGGGGCCCATGTTACAAAATGCGAAAATCGTGCCGGTTATTCAAGGATGGCAAAAGACACCGTCCTTACAGTTGGAGCCTGTTCTCTTACGTGCCCGAAGCGATGGAAATCAAAACAATGTGGAGCGACTTCGTATGTCAGTGATTTTCCGCTGCCGGTTGGTGTGCAGACGAACACATCTTTTCCCTCAATGTAACTCTCAACAAGCTTTCTTTGGTAATCTCGCATGATTAGCGGTGGTCGACCGATCAGTTGTAAAACGCGGTGGATGTACGAACTTGATGCTATTTTTTGCCCAGATATAAAACGTACTCGATGTCTAGCTTTGCACGGAGATGACAACAAACTTTTTAATGCATGCAGAGGTTTATTAGCAGCGTTCTTCTTATTGGCCAGAATAACGGCGGGGGCTGTCAATCATTTTGTATTTGCTCTACGTCACTGTGTACACAGTCCGTCTCACCGCCTGTACTTTGCAAGAAGTCCAAGTCGGTGAATCCGGCAGAAACTAACTCACTACTGCGCAGACTCAAACGTGACGCATTCAATCGCTGGGAAAACCTGGCGTGAGCTGCCAAATTCCGGATAGGTTTGTACGAAATAGGAGAGACGCAAGAGAAACTATTATAAATGATTTTATTTTTTTAAAATTCACCGACTTGAACCAAGTCTAGTCAAAGCCATAACTCAGGCATATTTCAACCGATTTTAAATCAAGTTGGTACAAGGACATTAACCTGTGTCATACATATCACATTGATTTGTTTTGTGATTCGATCCAATATGGCCACCACGTGGCCATTTTATTACGATATTTTCATTTCCTGAACTACACACTCAGACATGTATCAAGCGAATTTATTTGGTGATTATGGCTTTGCTATAATCATTGTTAACGTCTGGAGGGACACAGGGGGAAGGGTTTAGACCTTGACATGTATGGGTCACCATGCGTCACCTACCTTACACTTCTAGATGCATTTGAGACGTAACCTAATCTACCACCGCCTCGATTACCGTTATCTCAACAAATTACATCACCCCTTTCCACGTCATTATCCATGCGCACATCAGTGTGTTCAAAGCTAATTTTCGTCCATTTCAATCTCTGCCACGCTCAAGTTCACATCGCAAAATTCGCCATGCCAAAATCGAAGAAAACCAAGGGCCGCGCCTACGCCGGGCGGCCACCCGTACATCGACGAGGACAAAGAGACGCCCAGCGCACCTCGACAAATTCCTACTCCAGCCAGTACCGACGGAAACCACACCAACCAACCCTGCCGTCGACATGCCGACAACAGCCGCAGCGGCAGCCGACCCAAGTATATCAGACCACATCGCCAAACTGATAGAAACCAGCATTGCAAGCGCCATTGACACAATCCGACGTGAACTACGGCAGCCAGATACCAGCAACGCCACAGCAACGGCGCCCATCCCGACGCCCAACTTGCAAGTCCAGCCAACTGATACAGCCGTTGGTGCACTATCCCTGCCTCAGTCGTCGTCGCTGGGCCGGCGACGCTCGCCGCTCCGTCCAGCTCGCTACCTACCCAAGGCCACCCAAGTAATCATCCCGCTAATCACGTTAATGATTACCAACCCACCATCACAGCTACCCCACCAGCCTTGACCACCAGCGGTGGCGCTGCGCACATCCGGGATAACTCCACCGCTAGCGGCGCACCTCATAACAACAACACGAGCAATATGGCCGCGCCCTACAGTCAACTCGCCCAGCCAGCTGGTCCCAACGCAACGCCATGGCGCCCACCGCCTAGAGCCGGACCAACGGGCAATACTTCAGCAGCAATACCCCCAGCCGACCTGCTCCTGCCGTACGTCGACCAGTCAACACTCAACGCCTTGGCTAACCTCGGTAAGTTCATCGAATTTGGTGACTTGCACCCTGATGCCCTAGCCCCCAACTCATCCCAGGCTACCAAGACACAAGTAGCTTTTGACCCAGACAACCGTGGCGTCGCCACGTTCACAACCGAGGTGAAGCGGAAAGCCATCGACGACTTTGACACCTGGTTACAGTGCTTCCTCGTCTTCTCCTCCTATCGTACATTCTACTACCCACATTTGGCGATCCCCATGGCCAACTACTTCGTTCTTCCTCGCCTCCAAAGCTGCTGCCTACAAGCCGGAGGCCTGGCTAGCCTATGACAAACAATTCCGCCTGAACGCTTCCCGCTACCCAGATAGGGCCAACTGGAGCCAGCCAAACCAAGACCTCAACTTCCAGTACTTCCAAAACCAGCCACACCTACTGCGTCCTACCTGCTTCGGCTGTGGCCAACATGGTCATTTGAAGACTGATTGCCCAAACCGACGCAGCAGCACCACCAACCCGTTCTACTGGGAGAGCCCAGCGAACAAGAAACAGTCTGACCAACCTCCGGTTTGTCGTTCTTTCAACCGAGGCACATGCAAGACACCCTGCAACTATGGCAGACTACACAAGTGCTCCGTGTGTAACTCGACCGAACACGGTGCTCAGCAACACCACCAACGCATCAAATCAGAGACCCCCCAGCCCTTTCGAGGGAGCGACCGTCCACCCAGCGACAATCGCCACGCTACAGCCGACAACGCCAATCAACCTAACTAAGCTCTCAGCTGCCCTGCACGACCACCCGCACAAACAATTCACAGCCAGCCTCATCCACGACCTCACTCATGGTGCCGACATCGGCTTCGGTGGGAACCGCGCACCACGCTACACTCGCAACGCCCAGTCCGCAATGACCGATCCGGATGCCGTCACCACCGCCATAACAAAAGAACTGCGCCTCGGCCACACAATTGGCCCGTTCGCCGTGCCACCTCTGCCAAACTTCGTCGTAAACTCGCTTGGACTTCGGCCTAAAAAATCAGGCGGCCACCGCATAATAATGGACCTATCCCAACCACGAAACGATAGTGTCAACCACTACATCAACAAGGAAGACTACACCCTCACCTACTCCCGCGTTGACGATGCCGTCGCGATATTACAGAGACTTGGCCAAGGTGCACTCATCACAAAAGTGGACATTAAGCACGCGTTCCGACTGTGCCCGGTACGGAAGGCGGACTGGCACCTCCTCGGCTTTAAATGGCAAGGGCTGTTCTTCTTCGATCGCGTGCTCCCCTTTGGCCTTCGCTCTGCACCGTTCTTATTCAACCGCCTGGCCGAAGCGCTCCTCTGGATCGTCAAAACAGAGCAACACTCAGGACTTACTGCACTACCTGGACGACTACTTTGGCGCTGGCCCCCCCAACTCCCCCGCAATGCCAGTACCTCCTCGACACCATGCTCAACACATGCCGCGACCTCGCGATACCCATCGCCCCAGAAAAAGTCGAAGGCCCATCACCCACCATGACGTTCCTTGGCATCACGTTGGACACACTTACAATGACACTATGCTTACCCGACGACAAGCTACAGGACCTGCTTCAAACACTTCCCACTTGGCTCCACCGACACTCATGCACTAAACGGGAGTTGCTATCCCTCATCGGCACCCTCAGTTTTGCATGCAAGTGCATCCCCGCCGTCGCATCTTCCTCCGCCGCATGATTGACTTAAGCACAACCGTACGCAAGTTGCGCGACACGATCACACTATCTGACGCTTTCCGCCTTGACGCGAAATGGTGGTGCGACTTCCTACCGACATGGAACGGCACGGCCTCATTCCTCGATACAAAGTGGACCCCCTCTCGCGACCTTGACCTCTACACCGACGCCTCAGGCACTGTAGGCTCCGGTGGCTACCACGCTGGGCATTGGTTCACCGTTGCATGGCCTGACTCTCTCCAAGCCTCAATCGAATGGAAGGAGAGTACCCAATACTAGTCGCTTGTTCAATTTGGGGGCATCGTTGGCATGGCCGCCGAGTGCTGTTTCATTGTGACAATCAAACCGTCGTGCACATCTGGAAAAAAGGCACTACGAGATGCCCTGACATCATGCAACTAGTAAGGAGCATCTTTTATGAGGCAGCCAAAGGAAATTTCCATGTCATGATCGCCCACGTCAGTGGAATTGATAACTCAATTGCTGATGCACTTTCTCGTTTACAGATGGAGAGGTTCCGAGCATTGGTGCCCGAAGCGGATGCCGGCCACACACCTGTACCAACGCGACTATGTCCATCCCGCTTGCTACACAACAACTGACGGAACTAGCAACTGCCTACATCCATAACAGTGTGGCCGGGAACACGCGACGCACATACCAGGTAGGACAAAAGTGTTACTTGGATTTCTGCTCATCACACCGGACTAGCAACCTTACCTGTCACGATCAGGACAGCCATACTCTTCGTTACGAACCTGGCAAATCGAGGACTAGCATATCGAACCATTAAGGTGTACCTAGCCGGGGTGATGCATCACCACGTTGAGCGCGGGTATGCCGACGACGTAACAACGCACGCTCTCCTGCAACGAACACTGCAAGGGATCAGGAGAAGCATTGGAGAAGTGCGCCGGCCACGACTACCAATCACCATTGACCTGCTCCGTCGCCTCAAGGAATGCCTGCGTCAGCGTGCCGACATGTGCAGCAACGACAAGCTCATGGTATGGGCAAGCTTCACGCTGGCATTCTATGGCTTTCTGAGGGTAAGCGAGTTCACCGCTCGATCACCTACGGAATTCGACGTAAACGCCACACTACTCGCCCGGGACATTGTGTTAACGGACGTGATCGAAATCAGGATAAAGTCATCGAAGACTGACCCGTATGCGCGTGGGCACACCATCCGTATTGCTCCGACCGGGACCTCTGTGTGTGCGGTCCGCTCCTATTGGAAATATACCGGGAACCGCGGATACATGTGCCCTGAAGAACCGGCGTTCCAATTCGCGGACGGCACATGGCTCACGCGACAAAGACTGAACCTATGCCTGCGGGAACTGCTTACCCAGGCAGGGATTTCCGATGCTAAAATGTACGCGACACATAGTTTCCGCAGTGGTGCAGCCACAACTGCTGCCGAAGCCGGCTTGCCTGACTGGCTCATAAAGACACTTGGCAGATGGCGGAGTGACGCGTACCAGATCTACATCAAGACGCCGCGGGAGACCCTTGACGTAGTGCCGAAGGCACTCGCGACACGCCAGCAATTCGATATAGGACTCAGTTCGCGGTGGACAATGCCAACGTTGTAATATCACTATACAAACTGTAGAGACACGAAATGTAGGAACAATGAACATGTATAAGGAGACGTTTCCCAGTGGCGCATGGTCACCACGGGGGGGGGGGGGGGGACTGCATTGCGGCCGCGCTGCGGCCATGCATGTCCGCAACTTGGCCGTAATTTGGGGGGTACTGTCATGGGCCTGTAGTGGGCGCCCGGTAGCACGTTGCCTGACGCACGGTGCCAGGAGTCTGGTACCGCCGTCCAGGCCGCCATGACGCCTTGACGCCCCCGCCGTGACGGTACATACATAACCCCGGATTTCGGCCAAACACTTGCCTCCGTGTCGTTTCTTTGCGTTAATGGGTGATTATGGCTTGCTATAATCATTGTTAACGTCTGGAGCGACACGGGGGGAAGGGTTTAGACCTTGACATGTATGGGTCACCATGCGTCACCTACCTTACACTTCTAGATGCATTTGAGAGTAACCTAATCTACCAACCGCCTCGATTACCGTTATCTCAACAAATTACATCACCCTTTCCACGTCATTATCCATGCGCACATCAGTGTGTTCAAAGCTATTTTCGTCCATTTCAATCTCTGCCACGCTCAAGTTCACATCGCAAAATTCCCACCCACCTCCGCAAAAAAAAAAAAAAAAAAAAAAAAAAAAAAAAAAAAAAAAAAAAAAAAGTGCCTCGCTGCAGGGTAGCAGCTCACAAATACCGTGACGGTACATACATAACCCCGGATTCGGCCAAACACTTGACTCCGTGTCGTTTCTTTGCGTTAATCAAAAGTATTTTATCACAGACCTAATGAAGAGGACTCTATCCTCTCTGAGGACCTGTAATCAAAGCACCCATTACTGTGTTAGCGCTGGGTTTGGAAAGCTGTTAGCCACTGTGGCGAATAGTTTCAAATTTTATTAGCCACAGACAAATTTTATTAGCCACACATTTTACGAAAACAAAGCTTTCTATAATGCTATAATCTCCAATGTCGGTTGCATGCACAAGAATAAACTATCAACACATCAACCTTGTATCCAATTGTCTTCATTTTAACACTGGAAATTGCTTGATTCTGGACCCCGATGTAGCCCTGCGTACGATGCTGTGTGTTCCGCTACAGCTAATCGCCCCGCTCACCACAAAGCGAGTGAGCGAGGCGATTAGCTGTAGCGAACACACAGCATCGTACGCAGGGCTCGACCCCGATGCAAATCGACAGCAGCACGCAACGTTGAGACCACGATTAAAATGAACTGCAACACGGAAGGTTGGGACCGCGATGCAAATCAACAGCATGACAGCAACACTGAACGTTCGGACTGCGATTAAAATAGAAGTTTGGTTACACGTAATTACGTTCCATCATCAGTACACGTAGCGTCTTTGTCACGTCATACAAGACGTCGCGTAAATGTGGCACAGACGTTCGGAACGTCATCAAACGACACTTCCACATGTAGTCTTAATTACGGTGTAGTAATTTTTAGATTTTCTTGGTGATTTGCGGGAATTAGACAGGAAATCTCGTTAAGTACTAGTATGAGTATCATTGTAAATTAGCAAACATCTTTGATTAGGCCTATCAGAAAATTCCGTAGAGTTCGCCTGCACAAGACGTAGGCCTACGTGCTATGATTTCCTGACATAAATGAAATGTTGTCCAATTCAACTTTTTACCTGAAGCTGTCACAAAAATTTCCGTAAACCACATCACGGTCGTCCCTCCTGTGGCGGGACCGTGACCACATAAATAACTGTATTACAGAAAATCGGTAAATTTAATATAACGAGCTTTAATTGTTTCTTAAAACTTAGACGAATTTAGTATGTTTCTGAAAAAACAATACGGCAAAATCAACCCAAAAAATCACAACTGAGCATGGATACGCGTACGCCACTGTGTGCCTTCAGACGTACACGTAATAGATTATAATCTCTCTGATGAACAACAACACGGAACGTCGAGACCGCGATGCAAATTGACAACAACACGGAATGCGTCGCTGGGATGGCGATTTTAATGAACATCGATAGGGGACCATGAGGACCGCGATGCAAATCGACCACCATTAAAATAAGACCTCGATTAAAATGCGCAACACGGAACGTCTAGTCCACGATGCAAATAAATTTCAACACCGAACTTTGTGACCACGATTAAAATGCATGTGTCTGCTGTAGCAAAAGTTTCAATTCTCGCGAGTGTTCGCTTTGCTTGCTGCACACTAGACAAAATGACGTCAAATTTATCGCGAGACTAGGGCTCGATTGCGTCTGCCTGCATATGTGCATGCTGTACACTATACAAATTGACGTCAAATCTCTCGCGAGACTTGGCTCGAGTGCAATTGCGTACGTCGGAGAGAACAATACGGAAGTAGACATAGTTTTTTCGCGAATCGCCGAAAGAGAAGCGCAGATCAACAAAAGACTAAAAAACCCCACGTTTTTGCTTATTTTGCGGAATTTTTTCAACAAAAATCACATTCGCCACTGTGGCGAATTAGGATCAATTTTTCTTCGCCACTGCTGATTTCAATTCGCATTTGCGAACGTGGCGAATGGGCAGCGCGAACACAGCATTAACAAGTGGGGACTGTGTCATCAACGATGACTTGTTCATATATGTAAATTGTATGCACCAGAGGTCATGCAAAAAAACGCACCGCTAACTTGTTTTCTTTACGGAGAGAATGTGAGAAATGCAGCATGCTGGATAGAATGTTAGGCAATCCACTATATTGGTTGGACCAGAGATGTTAAGTAAAATTACGTCTCAGTTACTTCAGTAACATGCTTTAACAAAGTCATCACTGAACTGCTGAAGCATAAAAGGAGAATATGTCTTGCTTATCTTTTTATCAGTATTTTGTTTACTCTTTCAGAATTACATAAATATTCTGTTTGAGTATGACTTCACATGTCAAACTAAATTGAGATTCAGGTATGACATTTGCATACTCAGTTTGCTCTGCACCTTTATGTGTTCAAGTCAGGTGTGTACAGTTTACAAATGCTTTTATGTATGGCCTTTTGATTGGAATTAGTGAAGAGTTGCTGCACAATCAACTGCTGAATCATGTCACAATTGTCACATCTGCAGAGTTAATGGTCACCTTGAAGTAATATCTAAACAAAAGTAAACAGTGTGTTTGTAGCGTGTCTTGTGGACTTAATGTGCGACTGTACCAAAATCACTTAAGCAGAAAATTGGGAGACTGGAGCAAGAAATTGACACTTTCTTTCATTTTGTGAGAATCTCTTGTTATTCTTACTGCTCACCAGTGAGAATTAACCGATTCTCACTAGCAGTACTATGGCATTACCAAAGTTTGAAATGAAAATCTGTTAATGATGTACTGGTAAAAGATAATCTGTTAAGACTTGAACTGTTTCATAATACCATGTCACCAAATGGTTTACCTAGTTGTCATTTGACTTTGTTTGAGGAACAGGGTTGTATGGGAAGTGATGTGTTGTAATAACCAGCTCAGGATTGTATGGGAAGTGATGTGTTGTAAAACCAGCTCAGGATTGTATGGGAAGTGATGTGTTGTAATAACCAGCTCAGGATTGTATGGGGAGTGATGTGTTGTAATAACCAGCTCATTTGTATTGGAAGGGATGTATGAGATTTGTCAAAGGAACTGTGTTGTAGTAACCAGGGTTGCATTGGAAGTGGTGTGTTTTAGATTAGTTCAGAAATGCAATTTGCAGAGGCTCCTCCATTTTCCAAATGATCACCTTCAAAAATTGATCTTCACTACTGACATTGATATTTCAAATTCACACCATGATGGTGAGTAGGCCAGCAAGTACATGTATGGGTGTTCCCATGTCTAATATAGTGAACAGCTTCATTCTAAAATGACAGTAGGAGTTATAGGAGTACTGAAGTCTGCAAGACACTTCTGTGATTGGCGCTGTTATTTGCTCTGTTCTGATTCATATAGGTATACCTGTATGATAACTTTACTTGAACTTATCACTCACACCTTTTAACACTAAATGTTACGCACTGAAAGAATCCTTGTTTTTTTTCTCACAAAATCATGACAAGGATAATTGTAGTATTTGACATTTAATGATTGATTTATTGAGTAAAAAAGTAATAAACAGCAAGGGGGTTACTAAACAATTGTAGCAAATGGGTCACACCAATGATGTTATGTATGATGTCAAAATTTCAAGTTTCTGCGTCAGATTCGGAACCTCTCCTACCCTCCCACCATCTGTCTGCTACTTTACAGCTAATAGACAATCACTTGCAGTGATATGCCAACCTTTTGTGCGTGTCTTATTGCGATATAATTGGTGATATAACTATCTATCTATCTACTCTCTCTCTCCTCTCTCTCTCTCTCTCTCTCTCTCTCTCTTATATTATATATATATATATATATATATATATATATATATATATATATATATATATATATATATATATATATATATACATATATATAATGGATGTTATTATTTCAACATTAAGCCCTAAGAAAGTAAACATACAAGCATATAAAATGTTACAGTTTTTCATGAATATTAATGCTCATG
Source organism: Ptychodera flava (assembly GCF_041260155.1). Lineage (NCBI taxonomy): Eukaryota > Metazoa > Hemichordata > Enteropneusta > Ptychoderidae > Ptychodera > Ptychodera flava. Next base: position 7,897,682 of record NC_091936.1, read on the forward strand.
AATATTAATGAACCACCCAGCACTCCTTGGAACTCCAGGGAGGACCATATATATATATATATATATATATATATACATATTTATATATATATATATATATATATATAATATATATATATATATATATATATATATATATATATATATATATATATATATATCCATACACACACACACACATATATACAGTGTACTTGCAAAAGTCTGTCTCAGCATCAAGAGGGAAACCATCTCCTGGTCTTCAACAGTCAAGTCATTTCTCAAAATGTTTACTTCGAACACAGGAAATATTTCACGTTTAGAAACATTTAATGTTGTACAAAGCTGCCCAGATTTTTTAGCAGTCACACAAAATCAAATAAAATATTTTTTTTGATTTTGTTGATTTTTTTGCTTTTTGTTTTTTTTTATTATTGTTCAACCATAATTCTTTTGACTGTATGCAAAATCTTTCAAACAAGTTTGTTTGATGATATGTCTGTTAAGTTTTTATATATGGCAGTGTACATGTATATCTTATCATTTCCTTGCAGTATGCAAGTAACCAAATATTCATTATCATAAACATATCATGTCTATTGTTTACAGACACAACACTGTGACAGGCAGCACAGCCATTGACTGGTAGTGACATGGTAAATCAGCAAATCAGCAAAGTTTATATAATACCAGAATCCAAAATCAGTGTTTTGCTCTATGAATCTCAATGGCTTAACCACACTGTATGCTGATGAAGTCTTGTATCTGTTGTAGCCCAAAGGACTTCAAAAGAGGAGCAACAGAACATCACAGTTTGCTCAAAAGATTCTGAAAGTCAATTTACAAACCTGAACTCTGAGAGAAATATTTCACCTATAGACACATTGATAGTGACATTGTAATCTGTCCTCAGAGAGCATAGTGACACAGACAATCATATATCATTTCAGGGTCAATACTTTATCGAAGATAGCACATCTTGCTATAAGACACTTTGTCACTTAAAATATTGAAATTATCTGTTCAATAATAAGGTATTATGTTTTATACCGTGCTCAATGTAATGAGCATTTTTCTTTCCTATAAAGAAATATTTTCAGTTTTGGACAGTCCTTAGCATTCAGTGAAATTTGATAATATTGATTGTAAAGTCTCCTGTAATCTTTTGAAAAACTTAGACTCTGCACAAGACAGCACAAAACAGATGCAGCGTGTTTCTGACATTTTCAGATTATTCATGTTGAGAATAGTGATTTGATTTGATTTGATTTGATTGGCTGATACACCATCACCTAATGTAACTCAAGACAGTGGAGCAGAAGACAGCACTGTCCATTATAGAATTTATGTCAAAAACGTTTGGTTCTGTTTCACTGAGTATTTAGCAGATTTTATCCAAATTTGACCTTGTAATTTGACAACTGCTACAGAGAACTGCTACTTTATTATCTCTGTCAAGTACAATTTATTGGATTTCAACTTCCATATGTACTTGTAGCTTTCTCTCAGAATATTTCAGCTTTAGTCTTCAATCTTGATGACTCACCAAGTTTATTTTACTAGAATGAAGATAACAGCAGTATCACTGATTTTGCGGTTCTATTATATAATCTATATCAACAAAATTAAGGTGGTTATAATATTTTGTAAAAACCAGCTCGTCAAATTTCTTTCATTGTGAATAAAGCACAACAGTGACACTGTGTGGAATTCAGATGTGAAATGGTAATCTAAAAACTATTGCTGCAATTCAGATGTGAAATGGTAATCTAAAAACTATTGCTGCAATTCAGATGTGAAATGGTAATCTAAAAAACTATTGCTGCAATTCAGATGTGAAATGGTAATCTAAGAACTATTGCTGCAATTCATATGTGAAATGGTAATCTAAAAACTATTGCTGCAATTCAGATGTGAAATGGTAATCTAAAAACTATTGCTGCAATTCAGATGTGAAATGGTAAATCTAAGAATATTGCTGCAATTCAGATGTGAAATGGTAATCTAAAAACTATTGCTGCAATTCAGATGTGAAATGGTAATCTAAGAACTATTGCTGCAATTCAGATGTGAAATGGTAATCTAAAAACTATTGCTGCAATTCAGATGTGAAATGGTAATCTAAAAACTATTGCTGCAATTCATATGTGAAATGGTAATCTAAAAACTATTGCTGCAATTCATATGTGAAATGGTAATCTAAAAACTATTGCTGCAATTCATATGTGAAATGGTAATCTAAGAACTATTGCTGCAATTCAGATGTGAAATGGTAATCTAAAAACTATTGCTGCAATTCAGATGTGAAATGGTAATCTAAAAACTATTGCTGCAATTCAGATGTGAAATGGTAATCTAAAAACTATTGCTGCAATTCAGATGTGAAATGGTAATCTAAAAACTATTGCTGCAATTCAGATGTGAAATGGTAATCTAAAACTATTGCTGCAATTCATATGTGAAATGGTAATCTAAAAACTATTGCTGCAATTCAGATGTGAAATGGTAATCTAAAAACTATTGCTGCAATTCAGATGTGAAATGGTAAATCTAAGAACTATTGCTGCAATTCAGATGTGAAATGGTAATCTAAAAACTATTGCTGCAATTCAGATGTGAAATGGTAAATCTAAGAACTATTGCTGCAATTCAGATGTGAAATGGTAATGTAAAAACTATTGCTGCAATTCAGATGTGAAATGGTAATCTAAAAACTATTGCTGCAATTCATATGTGAAATGGTAATCTAAAAACTATTGCTGCAATTCATATGTGAAATGGTAATCTAAAAACTATTGCTGCAATTCATATGTGAAATGGTAATCTAAAAACTATTGCTGCAATTCATATGTGAAATGGTAATCTAAAAACTATTGCTGCAATTCAGATGTGAAATGGTAATCTAAAAACTATTGCTGCAATTCAGATGTGAAATGGTAATCTAAAAACTATTGCTGCAATTCAGATGTGAAATGGTAATCTAAAAACTATTGCTGCAATTCAGATGTGAAATGGTAATCTAAAAACTATTGCTGCAATTCATATGTGAAATGGTAATCTAAAAACTATTGCTGCAATTCATATGTGAAATGGTAATCTAAAAACTATTGCTGCAATTCATATGTGAAATGGTAATCTAAAAGCTATTGCTGCAATTCATATGTGAAATGGTAATCTAAAAACTATTGCTGCAATTCATATGTGAAATGGTAATCTAAAAACTATTGCTGCAATTCAGATGTGAAATGGTAATCTAAAAACTATTGCTGCAATTCAGATGTGAAATGGTAATCTAAAAACTATTGCTGCAATTCATATGTGAAATGGTAATCTAAAAACTATTGCTGCAATTCAGATGTGAAATGGTAATCTAAAAACTATTGCTGCAATTCAGATGTGAAATGGTAATCTAAAAACTATTGCTGCAATTCAGATGTGAAATGGTAATCTAAAAACTATTGCTGCAATTCAGATGTGAAATGGTAATCTAAAAACTATTGCTGCAATTCATATGTGAAATGGTAATCTAAAAACTATTGCTGCAATTCAGATGTGAAATGGTAATCTAAAAACTATTGCTGCAATTCAGATGTGAAATGGTAATCTAAAAACTATTGCTGCAATTCAGATGTGAAATGGTAATCTAAAAACTATTGCTGCAATTCAGATGTGAAATGGTAATCTAAAAACTATTGCTGCAATTCAGATGTGAAATGGTAATCTAAAAACTATTGCTGCAATTCATATGTGAAATGGTAATCTAAAAACTATTGCTGCAATTCATATGTGAAATGGTAATCTAAAAACTATTGCTGCAATTCAGATGTGAAATGGTAATCTAAAAACTATTGCTGCAATTCAGATGTGAAATGGTAATCTAAAAACTATTGCTGCAATTCAGATGTGAAATGGTAATCTAAAAACTATTGCTGCAATTCAGATGTGAAATGGTAATCTAAAAACTATTGCTGCAATTCAGATGTGAAATGGTAATCTAAAAACTATTGCTGCAATTCAGATGTGAAATGGTAATCTAAGAACTATTGCTGCAATTCAGATGTGAAATGGTAATCTAAGAACTATTGCTGCAATTCAGATGTGAAATGGTAATCTAAAAAACTATTGCTGCAGTTCAGATGTGAAGAGTAATCTGAAAATGAGTTGGAATTCAGATGTAAATGGTTATCTGGAATTTTGTCATCAGAAATGTAATATATTTATATAATTATCTATCATACTTGCAATAAAGTTATTTACAGCTTATGAAGTTGTTCAGATATATCTTATTGATAATCTCTGTGTATATGTTGAATGTGGGCAATGTACTGCTTTTTATGTCATATCAAAGCTTTTTGTGTACTCTGTTAACCCAAGTTCTCATATCACACACCTTATCTTGTATTTGAATACTCACCTATGGAAGGCGATTCATCATATATTATTGTTCTCAGTTTTCATTCAAATAAAAAACAAACACCACAATGACAGTGTGATAAAAAATCTTCAGCATGGGGCAAAAGAAAAGCTTCATTTTTATGCAGATGTTTAAAGCTATACACTCTCAGCATATGCGAGATCAGTACCTTTACTTAACTTGTGCATTGTGTGCATAAAATGTGAAAAATTTAAAAGTACCATAAAACTCTTTTAAACACTTCAGTAAAAGTGTTTAAATCTCTAGATGCTGCATAATGGTGTAAGGATCAAGTTTGTTATGTCAGCATTATCTAACAATACATAAAGTTTTGGTTTTATCTTTTGATTTCAAATGACAGCATATCAAATCATGGCAGTTTTTAAAATCAAGAAAACTAAATTATGGGATACTGTGCACATGTTTGGTGCTGCAAGCCCCATTTCTATGTAAATGATTGATCATCGGACAATCAGTCATTTCAACATGGTCCATATTTCCACTCAATGTCATGTAAAGAAATGTGTGTATCACATCGCCATCAACGACCATTTGAGCAGCAGTCTTTTGTTTTTATACTTCGCCGGTCTTGAAATTCCGCATTACAAATTCGCCCGTGCTAACATGTGCATTCCTTAACGCCTGTTAATCAGTTTAGAAAAGCGCCACCTGTATGTATTTCATGGCGAAATGTAATGAAGTTGGTTTGCTCACAGTATTAGGAAATGAGGGGATTATTGACGATGAATTTCCGGTCATCATTATGACAATACCCTCTATGGTAAGTTCACAGTCTGTTGCTCGGTGGAGGGACTGTCACAGTGAACAGATCGATACCGGTAGGCCATGTATTGCACGAGTACATTGGCACTTGACCGTGTGTACCTAGACGTGTATGTAGCATCAACGGCATATACAGTGGTACAACGTGAAGATTGCAACTCTATTTTTGACTGACTGCACTCGCGATGGTTCGCGTTAAACAGTACTACAGGAGAAAATTTACACGGCACGTTTCCTTTGACTCTTTGTTTTCCAAATCACATTATCGCTATACTTATCATGAGGGCACACTTTCCATCCGTAAAATAAAAGCCGGGTTTTCATCTCAGTGACATGTGCATGCGCGCAATTTTTACTGTTGCTAAAGAGTGTCGCTCGACTCTGTTCTGCTGTGAGTGCTAGAAACATCTAAGTGACCCCACGACCTTTTATTTTCACCTTGTGTAGCGTGCGAAATTCACGCTAACTCGATGGCCCGAGACCAGCTGTTTTTATGCCGGACCAGTAACACCTGAAAGATTTCCTACTTCGGGCCAGTAACTTTCCCGATATGTACAGAAGCTTACCAGAATGTTTTGCTCAGCTAAATACCTGACAAAATTATTCAAAAGTACGAAATTTATTCTTTCAAGACATTTGCAAAACGTGGAATTCGCAAATAAAAGTGAAGAGACTGATCGGTATAGCATCAAAGCGAATAATCTTTCCTCACGTTTTCTCGCTATGGTGCTATTCAATATGCTCCCCATTTGTTAAGCATCCCCATTTGTTTAGCATGTGTTAGGTTCAAGGTCTCGTTGTAGTCATAAAAGAGTCGTTGTTTAGCGGCTAGACCGTGTCGCATGTGTGGAGGTTAACTGGATTTTTAGGACACCTCAACATTGCACTTTTATGTAATATCGGATCTTCACAGCTACGGACAACACAGTATCGAATTAGAATTTTTGGTCAGATCTGTGAGGTGGCAAAATCTCAGACGTATATATATATCGGACATTTGTCCCGAAATCGCAGATAAACATCGGTGATTTTACATTCACCAGACGTGCCCGAGACATATGGCAAGTCATTCTGGTGCCGATATCAGAGTCCAAATCGCCGATAAATATCGATTATATTACCATGCCCTGTCCATCGCATTTTTATTGGTCGAGCTGAACCGCGTGACTGCCCACAAATACACAGTAATAGATTGTTTACATGCCCGTGAATATGAATAATATCGTAAACATACAAGTAGTAACTTTACAGCTAAAACGAAAATTGTGATTCGTGCAAAGATCATAATCAACCACAAAATAAAATGGAGCACTTGTGGGCAAAGTTTAGACACTTTTTTCAAAAAAATATCCGGATTTGCAAAATTTTTGCGGCGCCCGCTCTACACACTGACCAGTTCTGGGGCCCTGTTGTCGTTCGCACGGGAAATTTTCGTAAATTTTGACGTTTTTGTTTTTGTTTGGTTTTTTTTTGGGGGGGGGTCGTTGATTATATAATGGAAATAGCAGACTCCGCGCTGACCATTAACGTTTATTTATGGGCGCGGGCTCGAGGACAGTCAAAGTTGATGGGCTCGGCAAGCCTCGCATGTTACTTTTGGCTTTCCTCTCGCCCTTGCCCATAAATAACTATTAATGGTCAGCGCGTCGTCCGTTTTTTCTATAGTATCGATATGAGACCTGACATATACATTGTTATGTATGACAGAAATACGTTTGACGTCAAACTTCGATACTAGAAGGTAAATGCCTGATATTTAAACATTGTGCAAAGTCGCGCCTTCATTGTGATTTGACCTTAATGGCCATTTACCTTGGTCACTTATAAAGATTACGCTTGCATTTTAAATTTGTGATTCGTCTTTAAACGTGGGTTTCGAGACTTCATTATTATTTTTCTTCATCAGTTGACCTATTTTTTGTATTCCCTTCCTTTATATTGACAATAAGTACCTCAAAGGGGAGAAGCCAGAATCGTTTTTTAAAAGAGTCAACTGAAGTATTAATAAACTCCGTTTGTGTGTGATCCGGTGTTTGTGCTGCCAAAACTTACCCACATCTGATCGGAGTTCTGGACGCTTAGCTTTTCCGTGTTGGGACATATTTCAAGCCCATGCTTGTGCTTGTTTTCTCAATGTTAGAAATATTCGTTTTGAAAGGCTGTTTTAGAAATTAAAACGTTTTATGTGTTTGTGCTTAACCTTTCACCGATTTCATATGTTTTTGGCACTGCATATAAGTTGCCCCAAGTTTTGGTTTGATACTCATCTTCATTTGCTTTCCTTTAAAATAATTAAAAGATACAAAAAACAGTTTGAGGTTAGGATTTTGAAGTGGTGTCTTTTTATTTTTCAATCCATGTTCTTGGCCCCTATACTGAGCGCGGGTAAAAATCTGAGGATCGGACCAGTTGATTTCCTTCAGGGCCAGTGATTTTATCAAAGTTGCTTGGCCCCTTGGCCAGTAGAGATTTTGCGTGTTTCGCACACTGCAAGTTGTGGTATTGGTATATCTATCACCTGTTTCGACTCATTTGCATTATGCATTTATTGCTTCTGAATTATTGATTTGACCCGCCATGGTGTACACTTGGAAACAATAGAATATTAATTAATGTGTATGTTTTGACATGTCGAGAATAACTGATCACCAAACAACAAACTCTGATTATCTTTTCAGTGACTCATTTTATAATGAACCGTGACTTTCTATATTGTTCAGTCTAGTGAAGTCTTTTCTGGAGAATTTTAATTAAATTATTATTTGATGCATATTTTGAGCGCTAAAACCATGTACCAAGGTTTAAGGAGCTTCATAATGAAATTCAAACCTTTGGACATTGATTTATTGGAGTAATAATATATGTAACCGTTTATTGTCAGCGATTTTATATCAGTTCCGTGAAAAGACATTCAATGATTCCAATTTAATGTAATTTCTGAGAGAAAAAGAGTATAATATGTCTACATTCAACAGAAGGTAAAAGTTGACATCCTGCCATAAGATTGCTTGTGTAGACAAGAACACATTCCTCAATCGTATCTGCCCTCCCACTGCCAAATATTTAAAATATGCCCTCCCACTGAATATGATGCCCACTGCCTTCTAGTATCTATGGTCTGCCCGCTCCCATTTACGTTAGGCGCTTACTAAATCTCCCCTCAGTTCTATCAACTACGGCTTTCCCCTCCCTCGACGTACTTCCCGGTACCCGGTGCTGTCAAAAGTTTTCTCCCCGCCCACTGAAATAATGAAATTTCTTCGCTGCCCACAGTAAATATCAAGTTTTCTCCCCGCCCGCTGAAAAACAGCGCATCAACACCTTTTTGCACGAACAGCTCAGTTGGCGGCACCTGATATCAGCGATTTCACAGACACATCATTGTAGTACAGTGTAATACCGATCATGAGTCCTCAAGCCGATCAGTTTCTGATAAATGTCGGCGATTTCGCAGTCCAGGCTTCCAAAATACAAATAGTTGTAGTATATCTGCACTGTCTACTGTTATCTGATATTTAAAACCTCTGCAAAACTGTTCAATGGTGAGCTGACGTAATGGTCTTCTCTGCTTCTCTTCTCCGGAAAGTACTCCAAACTTATCGTTTTTAACAAGTATAAAATTATTTTATACCAATTTCAGTAATTTTAATTTTAACTTATTAATTTTAAATTTAAAATAAACTCGATTTCTGGTCGGATATTCTATGCTATAGTACAATAACTGGTGAGGGAGGAATTTACAAGCAATTGTCTACGAATATTGTTGACATATTTTCCATTGCCCATACATTTATCATAACGAATAGTCAACCAGTATACCTTCATGCAGTGAATTGCACCTGCCGTCCACACAAACATGTACTTTCATGAGAGAAATCAGGGTTTTTATTCTGCAATAATTTTCTACTGTTATAAAATGTGCCCAAAGGTGGGTCAAATCAATTGTTAAGAAAACAATGCTTGTCATCAGGATCGTCTACCCTCAGTCGGTGTTTAATCCCTGCCGACTAAATTGCTATATGTAAATACTTTTATAATTTTCTTGATATATCTGGCAGTGGCTTAAAGAGAAAAGTCACGTTAAATTTGCAAACATCTTGTATACCAGAGCATTTTGTAGGGTGTGTGCCCGTACAAGAAGTATTTGCAATGAGTTCACGACATCAACGAAATGTTGTCACTCACTTTTTCTTTCGCCTCTACAAAGACTTCTTTACACTTCATAAATCACGATGTCAATGAAAATCGACGATTCAATTTAATGGTGGTCAGTTAAATATATTTTACGTAAAAATGACACCGTCTTCGCATGTTTACTAAGCCTCTCGAACGGCTTGCTTCATCCTGGTTGGCCGAAAATGTTGGTTTTCTAAGGGGACGTGGTCACTGGTTCAAAGGACAGTAAAATAGATCGCTCCAGGTTTTAGTGCAATAAAAATTTCTAACCATGACGAAACTTTGATTGAACATATTTCTTTTCCTTATAGACCTGCTAAATTGAAGTGTGTCCACCATCTTTCAGCAGTCATGGATCTTGAATGAATTTTCTGTTAATCGTCGACCAAAGTTAAACACAGATACAGTCGCTTATTCCCTTTTCGACGTTCTAGATTAATGCGTCACTCGTCAACTTTTCACCCCATCCCTATTTGCTGCATCGCTTTCGTTCTAATATTATTTTATTGACCCATGCACTGAAGTAAATACGGAAAACGACTGAAAGAATATCTGAAAAACGATGACGATTTTGCCAAATATAATTCAAGAACTCTTTACTCAAAGTTGTCAAACACGCGCTGTCGCTTGTTCCCTTTCCGACGTCCACAATTCATTATATTTATTAAATTTCTACCCCCACCCCTCGCGCAATTGATGTATCTCTCAGTGTTATTTCTAAGGACATGTATTGGCCTATGCACTTGAGTGACTGGGGTAAAACGGGCAAATGGGTAAAACAATTAAAATAGTCCCCAAAGGACATGGAGCGGAGTATTTGTGGGTGCACTGGTCGTTAATTTGCTCAAAAACTTACGCAAATATCCATTTTCTCGTAAAGCTCCAAGTTGGAGAGACTTTAACGACAGTACTCACTAGTAAATGTACCGAGGCAACAGATACACGACTCAACTAGTTGGAAATGGAGTTCAATCACGCACTCCAGCCTAATTGACGTTCTACAGTTTGTGTATTGCACTAGCTATCAAATTATCTCTTTTTTGACTATAATCAAATTATTGACCTTGCCATGTCTACTGCAACTCCAAAGTAAACTTTCAGTTGTCCCTATAGAGAGTTAAGAGTAGGTTAAGCGAAAGCAGAAAAGGCGGTAAAGCGCCATGTGACTTTGATGGCGAATTGTTTCCGAAAGTCTGAACTTAGCACGGTTATTTATCTCGAATCATTATTCGTAATTACGTGAAACAGAATATCTTAGAGTGCGCTTTAAATATGTTTGAGTAAAAATTTAACTCTTTATCCTTTAAGGTTGATTTGCGATCACTTCATACAATACGTCATAATAAGAACTATGCCATCAAAAGTTAGTTTGAAGTACGCATGCGCATATATGACGTAATGTTGAGATCAGGCGAAGTTAAAAAAGCGTCATCGGTCTTCGTTTGTCACGTGTGCCATACATGTTACAAACTTTCCGGTAAGCAGCAATTGCATGAGAAAACATGGCATGTTACAATGCATTATGGGTCTTTCTCTGCATTTGAAGGAAAACTGCAAGCCTACCGATATTGATACATATTAAGTTGTAATTTTGCCCGTTAAAGTTCTGAAAAATCGATGACGATAGAAATTTCTAGCACGAAAAATCCATGAGCAGAGTTGACTGGTAGTGTTTACCTATTCGTATCATACAAAAGATAATCCGGTGACATCGCCCCAGCTCTATTTTCTTAATAAATAATTAACACAGCAAATAAGTGTCATTATATGCAAAAATAGAATAATTGTATATTGCAAAATATGAAAATTTTGACAGTTCATTACGTACTACATGAGGAGTTTTGAGTGTAAATTCAAAGTGCTGAATCATTCGAATTCGATTTAATTTTACTCCAATAAGATAAATTGTCGCGGCAGTAATATCGACGAAGATGGCAGCGCGTTAGTGCCAATGGGCGAAGATAACGGGTCATTTGTAGAACAGTAGCCAGACCGTTGCGATCACTTCTGAACATCTAGCTCACAAGGTAAAACTACCGATATGAAATAATAAAAGAGGAACCTAAATCGAGCGATAATTCCGACTGACATCAAGATACCTTCAACAATAAATCTTTTCTTCAGTCATAAATATGTGCGTAGTGCACTCTTATTTTATTGTGCTTCATTATTTCCAAGTTTGGGTAAATAATCATACCAGTAACGACAACACATTAAAACCATAAACTCATAACATCGAAGCCTTATTACATTCATCACATTCGAAGTGAATGAATGGTAACTGTTACCTGACTTCCCCGGCATCACCGGAAACAAATTTACGCTGTGGCATACACTGGGATCCTACGGAACGCTACTTTATAGTTCTCTCTGACCAGTTTCCAAAACAAATGTCAACAGTAGCACACAGGAGATACAACAAAATATAAAAGAGAAATTAAAACCAGATCATACAGAAGCCAAAACACAAAAGGAATACACAAACAGACAGAAGTAATAGAAACGAAAGAATAACTGAAAGCCGACACATGATGAGTATTCTACAGGGGAATGCAAACATAATCATTGATCGCATGGATTCAAATCTACTGCTTCCTAGGCCAAAATAATAAATTGTGCTGTTCCGATAACATGGTTTTCAGAAAAGTGAGGTAGATCGGCAGGAATTTTTAAAAAATATTTTATTTTAAATATGCATTTTACAGGGGTTCAGGGTGGTCAAACACTGGCCTCATTTCGAGCAAAAATGTATCACACATATAAAAGGAAAAACACATAAAAGCAAGCAAATATCAAATGCCATAAACGAAGCGTGATTTTACGGTTTTTTCTTTCTTTATTTTTTACTTTCGTGTTTACGTAGCTCTAAAAAGTAAAGGGTCGGCAGATAAAAAATAGGGTAGGTCGGGTGATCGGAACAGCACAATTTATTTTTGTTCGGCCCTATATCCTTTTTAGAAAACCTCAATAGGGTTTTATGTACATTAAAAATACTGGGAAAGCACTTTAAATCACAGCCCTCCTCTTTGGAAGGGACTTTGGTCAAGAGACCGATGAAAAGAAACTCCCGTCAAATCATAGACAGTAGAACTGTCTATGGTAAAATGGATCACAAATTAACAATGTTTTGTGCTAAAGACCATATGAGGAATGCACCATATATAGCATATCACATAATATTGGCACAAACACGCTAACGTATTCATATTCACACAGAACGATCACTAAGTTTATAATCCCCACATGGGGATTTCTTTGCTTGCTTTGTTTTGTGCGTGATTTCCGCGCTATCATTAAAATTTGCAGGGGGACAATGGCTCGAAATGCGTAATTTGCGCAATCGCGCAGTCGAGAGAAAACCTGATCCAATAAGAATCATATCAGGTGTTTCCCATCCGTAAAATTAACAGATCGCATCATTATTTCTAAAAAGATGCAGGCAAACACCAACAAAAACAAAATGACTAGTACGATAAAATAGGCCTAACGAGTATTTCGAGCAGTTGGAGCCGTAAGAAGCAGGCCTAGAACCAAAGAATTGAAAATGCTCTTCCAAAACACATCAAACACCACTGAATATGGTCAATCAAAAGGAATCTATCTATGCTGAAATGACATCACCTTTCGTCAATAAATACGGTAAGTAAAGAGATATCACGCTATAATATTGCCTATACGTAAGTCTAACAAAGAATGACCGACCCTTCGTTGAACTTCTTTGACGCCAACTGATCGGTAGGGTAGAACATCTGTTCATGAAATTTGCATATGCATTGTTTTACGACTCTACTTGATTTGACCTGAATAGGAACAATATCTGAACTGGAATAAAGTGTCTCTTCTTTGTTTTGACACCGTCACGTCTTGATAATCAGTAAACTTATTCTTCGCTATTTCCAGTATCCTTTGCGCGATGTTTCTGTACAACCATAAACGGTTTTGGTGAAGTGGAGGCTATATCTTGGAAATGGAACAGTCCATTTATCTTGAGGGAATGAATGATATGATAGAAATATAATATTTTAAAATTAATGTAATATTTAGGAAATGCAGAGGTTAAAGGTTACAACAAGATCGAACAATAATTTTAATTCAGTAATAAGGTTTTGCTATCGTAAATAGTTTCACTGGCCTTTGAAGACGTTATTAATTTCTCTTAAAATAATTTCTGTTATGATATTGTTTCAATAAAGAAGGACGCTATATCAAAAAGCTTAAATTTATTACCTGCAAGGCATTTGTAAAAACTCGATCGAAGTATTAGCATCGTTGCTGGAAGTATTCAACTGTGCCGATCATCCCACCCTCATGTAAAAGTAATGGTTATCCCTTGAAAGTGTGTCAAGTGCAGTTCTCTCCACAATCGCTCTCAAAGGCCTAAATTGGGTGCATTTTGAGATAAAAACAAACGATCAGCAAATCTTTACTTGCTAATACCAAAGGTCGGATTTCAAGCACGTCAGACAACGCACAAAATTTGTCTGACAGTCACCGTCATCTCCAACACTAGATCTATGATATAGGAATGCTGTCTATCGTTATGTCAACGACTAAGTCAACAAAAGTTGACCTTTTTACTAAAATTCGGACCAAATTTACTGGCGTTGGTGGCGCGATTCTTGGCCGAGCGCACTCGTCCCAATTAAGGCAGAGGCCAACTGCAAACCTCAGGCGGGTACAGAAGGTCCGTTGATCGATCTTCAATTCTGCGTTAGCTTTGAAATGGAAGAAGACACCTTTGATACAATGGATATCAGTGATGGACGTCAACGCATTTTATCATATTCAGTCGGCGGAATATATCGTTTGAATGATGAAATTGAATAGCAGGAATGATGACTGCCGGAATTATTCTTCCTTTTGCTCGTTTGGGCTAGTCAGATCAGTGTCGCACCAACAAATCCATAAGAACCTGTTGTATCCTAAAGAAAGTTGAGACATTTGCAGTGATTTACGGGAAAAGTACTCGAATCCTGCTTGTTTCAATGTCAATGCAAAAACACCATTTCCTCTCCCCTCTCCTCCAACTGAGCTAGCCTGACAGACGGCCCAGCAATTCAAATAGAATAAATATCAGTCAAACAACCAAGGCTGACTTGTACCCCCATAATCACATATTAAAGAGTGTTTTCTCTGCATGTTCATTACTGTTGAAAGGGGTAATTTCAGTCCAATTCATCAACATTTGAGGGCAAACTTGACTTTTGTGGGGGCGGGGGGCAGTCACTGTTGATGTTGATTGTGCCTTCTTAGGCAGCACTTCCTCGCTGATATCATTAGGATATCGATCTTCATTAAGTTCAGATTCGTCGTCTATGTCGCATGCAGCGTCCATACTAGCATCAACATCATGATATTTGTCAGTTTTTGATGTGCTCGGCTGCTCTCTATCGATTTTAAATCTACAGGGGTCCCCGACTCAGACTTTGACGTATTTGTTTCCTTGCACACGATTTCGTCTGACTTTATGGTGTAAATCCATAAAAATATGCGCAAATCAAACAATAATGCTGTTTCATTATTGCGATTGAGATCGATCCGTTACTGCAGTCTGCCTACACAATGCTAAAGCTGGAAATTTTCTAGAATTCGGTCACTGATACAGTGTTTCATATCAAGTTCTGCTTTCAAACTTTAGCTCTTATCAGAACATGACCATAAAATAATATGGCTCTAGTATCCATAGAGACTGAACCGCAACTACGTCGTTGACTGTTCTTTTCGATATGTACACTCCACGTCAGCGAAGCTGAGTGACAGGGAATAGTTTGTCTTTGCCAAGGGAGTATGACTAGAAAGAACAGCAAAGTCATAGGTCACTACACTATGGGCTTGCGTCACCTTCATACATGGTGATTGCTTTGCTTGCTTTGTTTTGTGCGCGATTTCCGCGCTATCAAATTCAGGTAGAATTCTGACCTACTGTCATTGGATTATGGATTGGTATGATTGCGATTATTTTAAAGGGGAAACAATGGCTCGAAATGCGTAATTTGCGCAATGGCGCAGTCCAGAGAAAACCCTGTGATTCCAATGAGAATCATATCAGGTGTTTTCCATACGTAAAATTAACAGATCGCATCATTATTTCTAAAAAGATGCAGGCAAACATCAAAAAAAACATTACTAGTACGATCTAATAGGCCTAACGAGTATTTCGAGCAGTTGGAGCCGTAAGAAGCAGGCCTAGAACCAAAGAATTGAAAATGTTCTTCCAAAAACATCAAACACCACTGAATATGGTCAATCAAAATGAATCTATCTATGCTGAAATCACATCAACTTTCGTCAATAAATACGGTAAGTAAAGAGATATCACGCTTTAATATTGCATATACGTAAGTCTAACAAAGAATGACCCTTCGTTGAACTTCTTTGATGCCAACTGATCGGAAGGGTAGATCATCTGTTCATGAAATTTGCATATGCATTGTTTTACGACTCTACTTGATTTGACCTGAATAGGAACAATATCTGAACTGGAATAAAGTGTCTCTTCTTTGTTTTGACACCGTCACGTCTTGATAATCAGTAAACTTATTCTTCGCTATTTCCAGTATCCTATACGCGATGTATCTGTGCAACCATAAATGGTTTTGGTGAAGTGCGAGGCTATATCCTGGAAAAGGAACAGTCCATTTATCTTGTGGGAATGAATGATATGATAGAAATATTAATATTTTAAAATTAATGTAATATTTAGGAAACGCAGAGGTTAAAGGTTACAACAAGATCGAACAATAATATTAATTCAGTAATAAGGTTTTGCTATCGTAAATAGTTTCACTGGCCTTTGAAGACGTTATTAATTTCTCTTAAAATAATTTTGTTATGATATTGTTTCTATAAAGTAGGACGCTATGTCAAAAAGCTTAATTTTATTACCTGCAAGGCATTTGTGAAAACTCGATCGAAGTGTTAGCATCGTTGCTGGAAATATTCAACTGTGCCGATCATCCCTACCCCCATGTAAAAGTAATGGTTATCCCTTAAAAGGGACTCAAGTGCACTTCTCTCCACAATTGCTCTCAAAGTCCTAAATTGGGTGCATTTTGAGATAAAAACTAACGATCAGCAAAATCTTTACTTGCTATTACGAAAGGTCGGATTTTAAGCCAGTCAGACAACGCATAAAATTTGTCTTACTGTCACCGTCATCTCCAACACTAGATCTATGATATAGGAATGCTGTCTATCGTTATGTCAACGACAAAGTCAACAAAAGTTGACCTTTTTACTGAAAATTCGGACCAAATTTACTGGCGTTGGTGGCGCGATTCTTGGCCGAGCGCACTCGTCCCAATTAAGGCAGAGGCCAACTGCAAACCTCAGGCGGGTACAGAAAGTCCGTTGATCGATCTTTAATTCTGCCGTTAGCTTTGAAATGGAAGAAGACACCTTTGATACAATGGATATCAGTGATGGACGTCAACGCATTTTATCATATTCAGTCGGCGGAATATATCGTTTGAATGATGAAATTGAATAGCAGGAATGATGACTGCCGGATTGTTCTTCCTTTTGCTCGTTTGGGCTAGTCAGATCAGTGTCGCACCAACAAATCCATAAGAACTGTTGTATCCTAAAGAAAGTTGAGACATTTGCAGTGATTTACGGGAAAAGTACTCGAATCCTGCTTGTTTCAATGTCAATGCAAAAACACCTTTCCTCTCCCCTCTCCTCCAACTGAGCTAGCCTGACAGACGGCCCAGCAATTCAAATAGAATAAATATCAGTCAAACAACCAAGGCTGACTTGTACCCCCATAATCACATATTAAAGAGTGTTTTCTCTGCATGTTCATTACTGTTGAAAGGGGTAATTTCAGTCCAATTCATCAACATTTGAGGGCAAACTTGACTTTTGTGGGGGCGGGGGGCAGTCACTGTTGATGTTGATTGTGCCTTCTTAGGCAGCACTTCCTCGCTGATATCATTAGGATATCGATCTTCATTAAGTTCAGATTCGTCGTCTATGTCGCATGCAGCGTCCATATTAGCATCAACATCATGATATTTGTCAGTTTTTGATGTGCTCGGCTGCTCTCTATCGATTTTAAATCTACAGGGGTCCCCGACTCAGACTTTGACGTATTTGTTCCTTGCACACGATTTCGTCTGACTTTATGGTGTAAATCCATAAAAATATGCGCCGATCAAACAATAACGCTGTTTCATTATTGCGATTGAGATCGATCCGTTACTGCAGTCTGCCTACACAATGCTAAAGCTGGAAATTTTCTAGAATTCGGTCACTGATACAGTGTTTCATATCAAGTTCTGCTTTTAAACTTTAGCGCTTATCAGAACATGACCATAAAATTATATTGCTCTAGTATCCATGGAGACTGAACCGCAACTACGTCGTTGACTGTTCTTTTCGATGTGTACACTCCACGTCAGCTAAGCTGAGTGACAGGGGATAGTTTGTCTTTTCCAAGGGAGTATGACTAGAAAAAACGGCAAATTCATAGGTCACTACACTATGGGCTTGCGTCACCTTCATACATGGGCATTTCTTTGCTTGCTTTGTTTTGTGCGCGATTTCCGCGCTATCAGTAAAATTTGCAGGGGAGACAATGGCTCGAAATGCGTAATTTGCGCAATTGCGCAGTCGAGAGAAAACCCTGATCCAATAAGAATCATATCAGGTGTTTCTTATCCGTAAAATGAACAGATCGCATCATTATTTCTAAAAAGATGCAGGCAAACACCAACAAAAACAAAATGACTAGTACGATCAAATAGGCCTAACGACTATATCGAGTAGTTGGAGCCGTAAGAAGCAGGCCTAGAACCCAAAAATTGAAAATGCTCTTCCTAAAACTATCGAATACCACTGAATATGGTCAATCAAAATGAATCTATCTATGCTGAAATGACATCAACTTTCGTCAATAAATACGGTAAGTAAAGAGATATCACGCTATAATATTGCCATATACGTAAGTCTAACAAAGAATGACCCTTCGTTGAACTTCTTTGACGCTAACTGAACGGTAGGTAGAATATCTGTTTATGAAATTTGCATATGCATTGTTTTACGACTCTACTTGATTTGACCTGAATAGGAACAATATCTGAACTGGAATAAAGTGTCTCTTCTTTGTTTTGACACCGTCACGTCTTGATAATCAGTAAACTTATTCTTCGCTATTTCCAGTATCCTTTGCGCGATGTTTCTGTGCATCCAGAAACGGTTTTGGTGAAGTGGGAGGCTATATCTTGGA
Organism: Ptychodera flava; assembly: GCF_041260155.1. Classification (NCBI taxonomy): domain Eukaryota; kingdom Metazoa; phylum Hemichordata; class Enteropneusta; family Ptychoderidae; genus Ptychodera; species Ptychodera flava. Next base: position 7,916,263 of record NC_091936.1, read on the forward strand.
AATGGAACAGTCCATTTATCTTGTGGGAATGAATGTGTGATAGAAATATTAATATTTTAAAATTAATGTAATATTTAGGAAACGCAGAGGTTAAAGGTTACAACAAGAACGAACAATAATATTAATTCAGTAATAAGGTTTTGCTATCATAAATAGTTTCACTGGCCTTTGAAGACGTTATTAATTTCTCTTAAAGTAATTTCTGATATGATATTAATTGTTTCAATAAAGTAGGACGCTATATCAAAAAGCTTAATTTTATTACCTGCAAGGCATTTGTAAAAACTCGATCGAAGTATTAGCATCGTTGCTGGAAGTATTCAACTGTGCCGATCATCCCACCCTCATGTAAAAGTAATGGTTATCCCTTGAAAGTGTCTCAAGTGCAGTTCTCTCCACGATCGCTCTCAAAGTCCTAAATTGGGTGCATTTTGAGATAAAAACAAACGATCAGCAAAATCTTTACTTGCTAATACCAAAGGTCGGATTTCAAGCCAGCCAGACAACGCACAAAATTTGTCTTACTGTCACCGTCATCACCAAACTAGATCTATGATATAGGTATGCTGCTATATCGTTCTGTTAACGACTGAGTCAACAAAAGGTGACTTTTTACTAAAATTCGGACCAAATTTACTGGCGTTGGTGGCGCGATTCTTGGCCGAGCGCACTCGTCCCAATTAAGGCAGAGGCCAACTGCAAACCTCAGGCGGGTACAGAAGGTCCGTTGATCGATCTTCAATTCTGCTGTTAGCCTTCAAATGGAAGAAGACACCTTTGATACAATGGATATCAGTGATGGACGTCAACGCATTTTATCATATCCAGTCGGCGGAATATATCGTTTGAATGATGAAATTAGATAGCAAGTATGATTTTCGTCTTGCAGATATAGCTCTAATTTAGACTTCAGGTCTTCATATTCAACCGTGGCATCCAAAATACCCATAATGCCTAGCTTATGCCCTGTAATAGCTCTCATGTTTACCTCGGTATCTTTCAGCTTTGCTCCCTTGAAATTCTTGTCATAGTCATCTTTTGACAAGAGAGAGATTCGGGATCCGGTGTATATTTCAATGTTAAAGAGTTTTCCATTTACTCGTGGCGTTACTCTTGCAGGTTGACTGCCTTGTTTGTTTGAAGTCTTAACACCTGTGAGGTTTGAAACAAAGTCGCTGTCACTGTTACTGTCTTCTTCTAACGCATGCACCTTCTTGTTTTTGCTTTTCTGGAATTTCTTTTGCTTTCTCCCTTCCCTTGTTTAGAACGGCAAGCACTTTGAATGTGTCCAGTTTTCTTACAGTTGTGACACTCAGCATCTTTGAATCTGCAGTCAGCTGGCTTATGGCCCCTCTTACCGCATCGATAGCAAGGCTTTGTCTTCCCTTTAGGATTACTGACCTTATATTGACTTTGAAGTCTTGCGACTGATGCCGTATGTTGTTGGTTCGAACCCGATTGAAAACTAGCCGTATCTTGCCTGCGGCTCTTCAACTCAGGTTGCTTCTTATCAGCTGACTCCATCCTCGTCGCCAATTATGTTGTGTTTTAGTGCACTTTTGATTTGAGCAAAAGACACACTGCTCACACAGTGTAGCCTTTAACTAGAATTCTACTTTATTAACATAATCTCATAAGTAAACTACACGTCATTGGTTACTATTGGATACTTGAGATAGTGTCTCATCCTGGTGGCTTCCATCATTCAACACTTGTTAATGTATATAGGGTGAATATACTACAGATAGGCTCATCTGCTTCACATCTTGCTTTTTAACGGGCATTTTGTTTGTCTTCAAAGCTTCGGGGCTGCGACAGGTGGCGGACATTAGTCTCAGAACAGCTTTAAAAATCTTATATATAAAGCATTTTCATTGTTACGTACTACTCTTCATGATAGGCGGTGACTGTGTTTCAACAGCCTACACGATTGTATGTCCTTACACATTGCCTTCGTATACTGTGGGACGGAGGTCTTGATTGGTCTTCTGCCTTTAAGTAAATGTTTGCTTTAATTTACCACTATTTGAGACTTTCTTTAAAAAAAAAACATTTTCTTCGTGGAGATAGAATAATGTAAGGTTTCCAGTTTGCGTTCAAATATTGAGGTAATTTGTTCATGTAATTAAAACTATTGTCGCATAATCACTTTTTTTATTATTGATTATGACAAAATTTTCTTGGGGAAAATTTAAGCACTTATTGCCACGGATGTCCCTGAGGTTTTGATTAATAAATCAACTAGAAGTATCGTATGTTTGGTGTTTCAGCCATAAAGAAACTATGGACAAGTTTTGCGAACGACCTACAAACGTATGTAGCTCCACTGTGTGGAGTCTCTTTCCAATAAGAATTGAACTAATACAGATTGTGAAAAAAGTAGCTTTTTCCCTGATGTGTACCTGGGCACTTGCTAATTTTCATATTTATCTTGTTATATGCAGTTGTAGCCAACAAAGCTTTTAGTGCAGTACAGTATTTGTGCGCAAATTTTCAGCGGGCGGGCAAATTTAGAACCGAATCAGCAGGCGGGGATACAAGCCACTTTTTACAGTGGACGGGGAATGAAATTCAGTTTTTACATCGGGTGGGGTGAAAATTCTGGCAGTGGACAAGGGAAAATAAGTACAGGAAAGGGATTGCTGTGGTTCATAAAAGTTCAAGGACGATTAAGTGCCTAACTTGGAGAGGAGTGATGTCCAAAAGTTGAAATAATACATATAACAGTTCATTAGCTTTACACCGAACACAGCTGTGAATGATATCCATGCACTGAGCGAACGCACACTACAGGGTGATAGACTGGCTGATACAAAAATATGAATAACGATACCTAGGATTTATTTCATGTTTGCAAAAGATGATTTTTTAATTTTTGTTTTGCATGTAGTTAAGGAGAATCTTACTTAAGTTCCATCTATTTCTATACACTACCAGGCCAAAAAGGAGTGGAAGAGCCACAGCAAAAGTGCAAGTACGTCAGTGAACAGGACTGTGACTGAAATAATGGATGACTTGATCGAGCTAGGATTTTGTGGCAAATCGAAGACTATGGCATCTGACTCCAATAATCCGTCTTCAATTAACATAACAATATATCTATGTAAATAGATTTGTATGTACATGTGTTTTGTACCGTTAAAAATAACCAAAAAATCATTGTTTATGGATATTTCCTCTCGTATTACAGGCCTAGGAGACTGAATTTTTCTGGGAAGTTTAGACCTACCTCCGGGAGTTATAGAACTACTGTCACGCTCGTAGATATGGGAATTACGAGTTGAGGTTACCAGTCTGGATCGTAATGCTTTCAGTAACTGAAGCTAACACACCAAGATGTAGATTGTAGCACAATCTTAAACTTTATTCGAGATGGCGATCATGTAGTTCACCGTCAAAGTTCTGATCTGTAATGTCTCCAGAGTAAATTCGCTACCAAGTTAAATACGTCTCTAAATCTTGCAATTATCATCATCATCAATGGTCATCATGTGGAAATTTTCCCGCCAGTCTTTGGTTGTTTCTTAAGACTAAACAGGATCATATCATGGAATATTCCGTTCGAATTCTTTTAATAACCAGCGTCCTCGCTGGTCGAAGCGAGTGACGGAGCATGGCGATAGTTGACAATTGCAATCTACTTAAAATAAAAAGATTCAAAATAATTGTAAGGCAGTGTGGTTAAAATACGCGTAAATCACATATTTTACAAGTTAGCATGAAGTGTCATTATTCGTGTACCTTAAAAATTACAAACGGACATTAACGCATCTAAAATATTTACAGAAATACTCATAAAATTATTTAATATACATCAAATGACAAACTCAAAGTTTGACTACTCTACATAAAATAAAAGAAAATCGACTGAAAATCATTCGAAAATTGTGCCATATATCAATGATTATATTCTTTAATTTGTGTGAAAGGTGAGTGAACTGGAAGGTGGTGGACATTGAGAAGGATGACGTAATTTTGCTTGGTGTATTCTGATATCACGGTCAAAGGTTTAGGGTAACAATAGTGACGACCAATAGGCGTCACTAGACTGCAGCAAATAGCAACTTCTGCGCCAAAATGCGAGGTCTTTCTATCTCCAAAATTCCTCATCAAAAACAAAACGACAAAAGCAAAACATCAACACAAAAACATCATCAAGCAACATCAAAATCTCCAAAAATAAAGGCGATAAACCTCAATATCCCACATCTCTAAAACTCAATTCCTCAGGCCATTGGTCAAATCTAAGGACCATTGTATTACTTCAAGTTACGGATCACTAGTACTGGCATTTTTAGCCAACCGAGGAGATAAGCAACAAAATACGGTGACCCAAAACTTCTGTACGCGTACCTCATCAACAACAAAATAAAACTTCAACACTTCATCAACAAAACAAAACAACACTTCAAAGAAAGAAAGATACCTCGTTTGCATACAAGTCAAGAGTATTAACTAATGAGAAAGAGTGGTTTCCAAAATACCAGAAAATTCATCAAAACAGAAAAGTCATGCATCTTTATTTTCGTTGCTGTCGAATCTTATGAGTGGCTCTCTTACATTCAGTTGTCATATTATAGCCAAGACGGAGTCAGCTTGGACTCTCTGTTGTGCCGCGCAACAAAGTAAACGCATTCACTGACGTTTTTCAGACAGAATACCCAAACTAAACGCCATCAAACAATCGCACAAATCAAACAAAGATTCAATTTGTATCCTTTTTGTAACAAATAATTACGTGTGCAGAATTTCTCTACAGACGGATTAATATTTTAATTGGAAACACACTGAAAAAATTCATCATTCCAGCCAGATATACATGTATACTGCAGACAGTAAAATGAAATGACAGAAAAACCGCAACCGTCTTTCTAGGGTTACCTGGTTCGTTCTCAGGAAAGGACTAGTCTCGCATGCCAGACCTCGAACCTGCATGCGACGCGAGCGGCGAAGCCGCGAGCTGCGAGTAACCGCAGGTTGCGAGGTCTGGCAAGAACCAACTGCTCAGGAATGTGATGACGTCAAAACTGGGTTGTCTTTCCTATGCTGATAAGGGGAGAACCATTTGATTTCGGGGGGGGGGGTATGGAGGAAGAGGGTATGGGAGCAAATTTTTTTTTCCTGTCAGAGTGACAGCAATTTTTTTTTTCTACTGTCAGACCTGCATCAATTTTTTTTTCCAAATGGAGTAGCAGTGCAATTTTTTTTTATTGGTCATCAAGTTTGTAATGCGTTGTATATAAGGGAGCCGTCATTATTTACGGCCTGAAACTCCGAAATTTCGAGTGACCCCCCGCCCTTCGCCAACCATGATGAATTTGAGTAACCTCCCTCTCTAACTCTGAAATTTTGACCGATCCCCCACTTAGAAAAGTTAAATACCAATACATGTAATTGTAAAATTCACAAAATACAGCAACAGTAAAGACCTATCAAATCCTGATGTACCCTGCTAGACTATCATCAGTTATCTCATGATGGTTCAAAAAAGGTGAACACATCAAAATGAAATTCAAAGTCACAATAAAATAAAGATATAAAAGATCACGCAGTATCTAATCATATAGTATATTGTTTAATTTGGATGGATATTATGACAGGGTTTTCACTAGGATATCTGACCGGGCAGAATTTGAAAGTACAGGGGGAGAACATGAGAGAGGCTTAGGGGGAAAGTGTCACAGGGGCTTTCCTCTATCTTGCATGGAAATGTTTAAGATATTGATGTGTGCAATGGTGCAGTCTGGTGCAATCTGAGTTTTTTTAATTTGTTTACTAAGTGAAACTGTTAGAATACCCCAAGGGGGAGAGCACGAGAGGGGGGGTCCCCCCTCTCGTATTGGAAATTTTGAGAAATTGATGTGTTTAATGGTGCAATCTGAGAGGAGTTTCAGTTTATTTTGCACTCGGTAAAACTGTTTGAAAATGACATTGAACACTGATATTTTTTACATTTTTTGCATGATCAGTTTTTGAGTCACAATATTCAACAACCAAAAAATGACAATACAATTTGTGAAAAACAGTTCTGTTTGCCAGAGACTGAAGACAAATGAATATACAGGAACGTAAAATCTGTGACCTTCAGGTGTCATTTCTCCAGCTGCCAGCTTCTAATGAAAAGCCTGAATATTGTATGTTTGCGATCCGGAGTTTGTGGTCAGAAAAACAAGGCTCACACATTGTATTTCATTATATTTGTTGTTCCTCAATTTTTCATTGTCAAGGTACATATTTCTAACAAATTTCTATTGAGAAAATGATATATTGGTTTTAACACTAGTTTATTGACTCCTGTGGTGTGTTTTAAATTTTCACAATTTACAGAAGTCAAATAGTCCCCTTTAGATAGTGCCTATGCCATTGAGATATTGCAACAGAAATCCTGAAATATGATTTCTTGGGTCAGAAAAGGGAAGGAAAACATTGAGTGTACTGAGGTGTAAAGTAGACCTATGTAGTGCATGTTTATATCATAAGTGCTGGGAAAAGAAACATAAGAATTGCTTGTGGTAAAACATTTGCGCCGCCTTTGGCGGTCGCCGGCAAAGAATACATGAGAATAAGGTTCCAAATTTTGCTTATTTCTGGTGCATTGTGACAATTTTTTTTTCTCTTCTGTCTGTTATGACAATTTTTTTTCTCAGGCCATGACAGGATCAATTTTTTTTTCTTCTCTCTCACCTGGTGACAATTTTTTTTTCTCAAAATCCTCCATACCCCCCCAGAAATCAAATGGTTCTCCCCTAAGTATAACTTTGGACCACCGCGTACAGACTGCCATAACGCATTTTCACTGTATTTGTCCACCACGTTTCACATATCTGCGCCGAAAACACACTATAAAGGCACAAATCTATACGGCGAGCATTTATTTGTGAGGCCATTTACCACCGGCTCATCGGCAGTCGAATGGGGCCCAAAGTCTGAGTTTCGTTCGAACGGAGCAAAATGAAAAAGCAAACTCCATAGAGGATGTCGACAGTATATATAGCACGTCGGTTCTAGCCAGACCTCGTAACCTGCGGTTACTCGCAGCTCGCGGCTTCGCCGCTCGCGCCGCACGCAGGTTTCGAGGTCTGGGATGCGAGACTAGAAAAGGACCTATTTCCCAGGAAAAACTACATGGTCAAATAGCCAACTTTGCGATAAAAGCCGAGGCAATCACCAGGCGTAATTTCCATTACTGCGCGAAGGACAGCATATTGTTTATTGTCCTCAAACAAATGCCTGAATATCGGTCTTTTACATAGTGTCTTTAAGTGTCCGAAAACATACTCAGCTGCGTTGAAGTCAGGCGAGTAAGTTGGCGTGAAAATGTACTGTATTCCCATGTGATCTAAGAATTGTGCCAAAAGTTCACCTCCACAATTGTGATGAGTTGGGCAATTGTCAACAATGACGACATCGCCAACCATGAGCGAAGGAGTACCATCGTCCATTACCGAATTTGCTGCCTCGTTAAAGAATACTAGAAACGAATCAGTGTCAGACGCCCCATCCACTACGTTTGCATGACAAATGCCATGGGCGCTGACGAGATTCAGCGTTACATTTGGTTGTTTAGCGTACCGCTGTATTTCACACAGAGAGTGCCGATAGCTGCATGTCCGTACAGCCTATTACAAACTCCCGGATAACTAAATCCTGATTCGTTAAAAAAGAGAGAGTAAATACGATGGGTTTAGAATAAATTAAAACAAAAAATATGGTAAATCCTATACAGAAAGAGCTTTAACGGCGCGTATCACGTTTCCTGCGCTCGAATCTAAACAAACGCCCAATCGCGAGGAGGTGGTGTTAGCTTCAGCGAAAGTGGGATAGCGTCAACCGAGCAAACTCCGCAGCAGGCAGCTCAATTTAGATTGCTACCTTCGTATTGCCAGTACTACACACCTTATCCGTATTATGCGATGCCACCTTCATCACCGTACGTCTATTATCAACGTCCAGGTGAAATTCCGACAACAGCGAGCACACCGTCAGCGACTGTGACTGTGACCGACTCCTCCACCCCTCTCCCGCTAAACACATCAGCGACTAGTATCCGTACCGATAAATTGTTCCCACCCATTCCCAAAGAACCTCCACCATCGTATCCACAAACACCTTGTATGGCAAGGAACACTACTAGTATTGCCAGGCTTACGAACTTGTTGACATTTTCTTGCATGTTCTTGTTTTAAAATTTTAGTGTTTCCATAGACCCTATCCATGCTTAGGGTCAATTATTTTTTCCCACAAAGACGGAAAGCCCTCGTTTCTGAGTGAATAAAATCGTTGAAATATTGAAATTTAACTTTTTTCATTAGTTTTTTTCTAACATCCATGATGAAACCAGCACGTTCAAAACAGTCCTGGTAACGTCAGCACGCCTTTTCAATAAAAAAGATTTCATTATATATGCTACATTGTCTGTATGTTTTGTCTGTAATAAACGTCAGTGGCTGCGTTTATTTTGTTGCGTGGCACGAGAGAGAGAGAGTCCACGCTGACTCCGTTTACGATTATTATCCCAGCAATGTGCCAAGCGCCTGTGGACCTAGGCGCCCTCAGTGACCGAAAAGGTCCACTGCTTTTTTCCTATATTTTCTCTCGCCATAGACTTAACACGCGCCGTGGGGCAAGAAAATGTGGCAACCATTTTGATCCTGATCTTGGTTACCCGGACTGCAATTTGAGATGCTCATCTCCCCCCCCCCCTCCCCAACTTGAAGTACAGTCTGGATTACATAGGCTAGAATCCAAATGGTTGTCACATTTTACAAGTTTGACAGACCATAGAAATCGTCGGTATGTCCCAGCTTGTTATCTTGTGTGCCGTCTGTGTGTGCGTATCAGTGTATGTGGCAGTGAGGTTTTTGTACCAGAGAGTACAGCGGGGATTTGTTTTAATAAAGAAGAGGGGAAGGTTTAAAGTACAAAATTGACTGTTTTCGAGTGTAGTTTGTGTGTTCAAACGCCTCGGAGACTTCGTAGGTTTACTTTTTCTCACAATGTGGAATCTTCCACCTGTGTGGTATTTATCCGTTCTTTGTAGTGAAAAGCGTTTTTTATTTACCAGTCGTACCATCGCAGACTCTCTTTATCTCTTATCTCACTCTGATATTCAGTTATTGCACCAGTTTGTCATGAGGAGCACCACGTGGGATTGTATTAGAAACTTTTTAGAGTGTAATTTATTGACTATATTTGTAAACAAACAAACAAAACGAAAACGTTTTATGTTAACACAAATACAACTCTTTATTGGTTCTCCATTGTTTATGGAAATAATCGTAAGTACCAAATAAAAAAAACACATAAACAAATAAACAAACAAGCAAGGAGCCTGAGTCCCATATGGTATGGCTCGTTATTTACTCCACACAGGTTCTAGCATGGATCATGCAGGATCTGTAACTTGCTTGACTGTGTGGTAGGAGTACTCCTTCTTGGCCTCATCATTGGACTGTCATCGTCAAAACCAGAAGCAGATCATTGCTGTCACCGTCTGGCATGAATCAGTAAGGATCTGTTACTGGTATTGACTGTGACAGTAGAGCTGCTGGGTATCATCTTTGGACTGTCACCGCGTAACGCCAATCTATCTGAACCATCAATTCCAATACAGTGATGTTGCCATAATTTTGCGGTAATTTTATCTGATACAAATGTGTCTGTAGCCCTGATGGATCATGGATGACTTACGATTATTGTTTAAAAATGTAACATTTTCTGAAATTTGTTATGTTTTGAGATTTGAAAGGTGTATTTTTATTTACCAGAGTCGTACCGTCGCACTCTCTCTCCTCATCTGAAACCTCACTCCTGATATTCAGTCAGTGAACCAGCCTGTCACGAGTTTCCATGGTATCCAGAGATGTCAGCCAGGAGGTCAGCCAGGATATGAATGCATTGGCATTTAAATATCGTGAAATACAAAATCCTTCATAAGCATAGGCTTTATATGAACACACAAGTTAGGGAAATGTTAGTTAACATTTGTAGACCAGGGTGTAACAGTCCACCCTGAACAAATATTCGCTTAAAAATCGACCGTTGTCATCGTGTGGTTAGGATTGTATGTAAACTTCAAGGACGGTGAAAAACTTACGCTGATGCAGGGGTTTAGTAAAACTAAATGAAGACACTCGCAACAAGACAAAGGAAAATGAAGGCTGTCTATTAAATACATTCGGTACATGTATATGTTCCTTCAGTTATAATAAGAGTGGTGACATCGGGATTCCTCTACAGGTTTATCAACTCAGAAAAGAGATACAGGGTGTCAATCGTCTGTTGTAAAGAAGAAAGCCAAAGCTGAAGACCAAGTGTCAATCAGCTCTATAAAGGAATGATATGAAACGCATTTTCAAACATTTTATACCTCTATAAAGCTGGTGGGCTCTTGGCGTTACAACAAAAAGACGTTGAAGAAGTGGCAGCGTAGTTTTATAAAGGAAAGCAATTTCCCCATTTCATGAGCAACAAGGAGTTTCATTGTAGCAATTCCAATACAGTCATATTGCAGTGTCAGATGGTTCGACATGACCTTGTAGCCTGATTGATCATGGATGGCATCATTATGCTTTAGTTTTACTCCTAACAGGTACTGGCACGGATAATTAAGGGTATGTAACTGGTTTTGACGTGTGTTGACGTGTGTGTTGGTGGGTACTGACTGTGCATGTGGGTTGCCAAGCCATCGGACATATTGCTACGTCCACATCAGAGAGTTTTAGTTACACCTACGTACTTATGAGGTAGCAGTTACAAAATAATGGACTTTAAGTATGATGTAAGTGCTATCGATGGTCTCATTAGAATTACTTTACAATGAGACCAATGGAACTGATTTCAGATTTTAGTCCAGTCATTTTGTAGTATGACGTCATACAAATTAATGTCATATTTACGGAGGATATTCTCACCTATGTTTTAGCACAGACGGCAATGTGTAAAATCATTTGGGTTAATGGAATGAATGAGTTGTGATGTTTTTACAGCCATTCATTCTCTCTGACAAAATTAGTTACGCACACCATTGTCATGATGAAATGTCTGAAAGTTCCAGTACTAATAGCCATTAATACTGGTTGTTTTCCGGTATTTACGTTTTTCTTCCCCCAAATCTTGCCGAAATTTAACTCTCAATCAACAGAGAACTTGGTATTTGCGTAAAATGTAAAATGTATGTTAATTTTTGCAATGTAGTCTGGGGTATAATACATTGATACAATATTACATTCATGCCAAGAACATCTACAAAGTTGACGTCGTTTTTACCTGTTATTGTAATTTAACAGCTAAAACCGTGTTTGAAAAATTGCGAATCATCATTGCACAATGGGCGATGACATTGCACTACATGCGGCTGCAGTTTCAAAGAGGTAAGAATATCGGACTCTGAATGACCTCTGTGAAAGATTCCTTACACAGCAAGCAAGAAATGTCTGTTTCACTAATTGTATATCTGCTTTACAACTGTTTCAGAAATTAAATATATTGTTATCATTTTCAAAAGTTTTATGATTATCATATTGAATTTTATAATTGCTGTTATCTTTTCTTACATTTACCATTCAGCACACCACACACACTGAAAGTCATGCAGCACATACCCTCTATAGAAAGGCCACCTGGTCACTTTCTCTTGATCCCTTGTATGACTCATATACTCAGGTTTTACTGTAATACCACATTTCCAGCGGAGATGTTGTAGAACAGACAGTGACCCATAAAGTCATTTTGGTAGATTGAATAAAGTTAAGATGTTTTTATGAACATTTATTATTGTACAAGTCAAGCTTGTCATCTCTAGCTCTTGACAAAATGTAAAGGATGTATTCTCTGGAGATCGTCTATAACTTCCACAGGGAGGCCTTGATAAACAAACAAACAAACAAACAAACACACAAACAAACAAATCAATCAATCAACGCAATGGGAGAGAAAACACTAAATTTGATAAGAATTGAAAAAATTAATAGAACAGCACATGCAATCTATTCAAGATGCGTCGTCAGTATCACCACTTACAGACTTCTTCTGAAGTGTGTGTATACAGCAAAGAATGGTCACCGGCGCTTTGTGTATATAGGAAAGAACAGACACTGGCGCTGTGTTTACATAGAGAAGAATATTTATTAGCCCAGGCCATATTCGTCGCTTTCGGCCTCCGTCCACACAAAGGATGGACATCGTCACTGTGTGAGTACATTACAGAATACACTGGCACAGTGTGTGTGTACAGGGACTGGTCAGTGTCTACGGCCTTGGAACTTTCGGAAAACAGGGTGACTGATTCCCCGAGACAAAGACAAAACATAAGGATGATAATATATATATATATATATATATATATATATATATATATATATATATATATATAACACATATAATATCAAAGAGAGAATAGCAGTAAATAACAAAATTTAGTGGGTAATTAGACTGTTTACAGCCATCATGTCAGTGCTATGAATCTATGCTTGGCTCACTGAAAATCTGGTTTCCTAATTTGTGGGAAAAAACCTTTCTTTTTTTTTCTTTGAATGACATATTTTTATTATCTCTTATGGAATAAAGTTTTTACATTGTTCCAATAAAGTATACACGTACACGTAAAATTGTGACAACTACATTACAATTAATCATCCGCAGCTTCAGTTCTGATGTACCAAATTGCATAACTGAGATTTATGTAACTCCATGCAATGAAATTTGTGTATTGACCATTTTGCAACCAACATAACAAGATTTATATCATCTAATTTATCATTATTGTCAATCCCACATACAATATTCCGCCAACTCAAGGCTTCATGTAAATCATATAACCTCTGTCCAATATTTTCTACAATTTGCCATACTTCTTTAGCGATGATACACTCAAAATAGCGATGATGTGTTGTGTCTTTTACGTTACAATACAAGCAAAGAGCATTATCTCTCATTTTCCAAAGATACAATTTTACATTATTTATACATTTCTTATGCAAAAATTTCCAATGAAACGCTCTTAATTTGTTCTCCTTAGTAACTCTATGAGCTAAAGTCCAAATGTTCTTCAAATCATTGATTTGTCCAAACTCCTGTTGCCAGCTCAAAGTAGTGGCTTGTTGTGAAATACGGCTGACTAGAAATCTATATACATCTCTTGTTTTCAAATTCATCAACTTCACTTTCTTATTCTTAATTTCAATATATTCTACACTTAGTCTACGTTTAACGTTAACAAATACAATATATTTACAATTCCACAAGATGGTATTGACTGTATTTTTTACGTCATTAGGGGGTGGAATAAAGTTCCATGCATTCAAAACCTGTTGATAAAAGATTGGCAATCTTGAAACAAAGGGCTCTGTTGATATTCTAGTGTTTGAAAATACATCTCTAAGAATTGAAGAATCTGAAAATGGATCAAATAAATAAAGTGGATAGTTCTTCCAACATGCATTATTACCGTCAGTCAAACGTACAATCCACATGAACTTGAGTGCAATCACCTTCCATTTAAAATTGGCATATTACAGCCTCCTTCGTGTAATGGTCCTGCTAACACATTTCTGGCCATTTTTCCAAGACCCTTTGTAATAAAATTGTAAATTAACCTGTCAATTTGTTTTACAACGTGCTCTGGTACAACTAACATAGAGGCTAGGTAAAATAATTGGGATAATGCAAGCGCATTCACTATCAAAACTTTGCCATAAAACGTTAAATCTCTCTTACCCCATGAAATCAAGATATTCTCAAATTTAGTCACTTTTGATTCCCAATTTAACTGCTCGCATTTTGAATGATCATACCCAAACCAAACCCCGAGAGCTTTAACTGGTTGATCAGTCCATTTCAAACCCATAATTTGTTTCTTACATGACCTATTTTTGCCAAACCAGACACCTTCTGTTTTCCCTTTGCTCATTTTCAAACCAGACATCTTTTCGAAATCTTCTAATACATCAAGAACCTTTCTTATAGACTTTTCATCATTGAGAAACAGAGTGGTGTCGTCGGCCAACTGTGCAATTTTAACAACATTTCTACTTAAATTTTTATATGGCAATTGTATACCTTCTATGCCAGTACATTGACGAATTTTACATGCCAATACTTCTACGCAAATAACAAAAAGCAAAGCACTTAGAGGGCATCCTTGTCGTACACCTCTAGTCAATGAAAAAATTTCGACATCCAACCATTATTAATTATACGCTTTGTACGTCAGAGTAAATACTTTTACCCATCTTCTCAACTCTGGGCCAAATCCAAATCTTTCTAAAGCCTGATGCATGAACTCCCAATTAATACAATCAAACGCTTTTTCAAAATCAACATACATAACTGCACCAGGAATATTGTGCACAGCAGTATAGTGATCATATCTTAAATTAAACGTACAACTTCACCAACAAATCTACCTTTGATATATCCCACTTGATCAGTATTAACAATACTTGATACAACTTTTGAAACTCTGTTAGCTAAAACCTGGGTCAATATTTTGTAATCAGTGCATAATAATGACACCGGTCTCCAGTTTTTCAGTAACTCGGGCTCGTTTTTCTTATGTAACAACGTAATAACACCTCTCTGTTGTGAAATTGACAAACTGCCATTCTGAAAAGCACTGTTAAACGAATCAATAATCAAACCCCCTAGTAATGGCCAACAAGCACAATAAAATTCTATGGTAAAACCATCATAACCGGGAGATTTGTTCTTTTTCATTTTACGTAACACTTGGCAACATTCTTCGTCAGAAATCAACCCTTCACAACTATTTTTGTCTGTCTGGCTCAATATGGGTAAATCAACATTACTGATAAAATCATCCAAGCTGAGAGACTGTTGTTTTTCACTGTACAAATCCCTGTAAAAATTGATTTCTTCCTTCAAAATATCATCGAGGTCAGTGACCACATTACCCTCTTTTGTCCTGAGTTTTACAATATTTTTCTTTGTGATGTTTCTTTTTTCTAGACCAAGGAAATACTTTGTGCTTTTTTCACCTTTTTCCACCCATCGAGCTCTTGCTCTGATTTGACAACCTTCCGCCTCTTTATGTAAGATACTACTGAGGTCAGAAGAAATTTTCTGAAACACATCATAATTTTCTTCTGATGGAAAATCACACAACAATTTTTCACTCTGCTTTAACAATTCCTCAAGGTCTTGTTTCCTACTCCGTTGCTGTCGGTTTTTTGAATACTATACTTTATCGTAAACTGCTTTAACTCTTTCTTGTATAAATCCCATTTCGTTCGTTTACAAGTTACATGGTTATATTTTTTCGCACAATTCTCAATACAAATAACAAGCTTATTCAAATAAACCTTGTCTTCTAACAGGCAGTTGTTAAATTTCCAGTAACCTGGTCCTTTTTCATGCTTACTATACACAAAAGAAAGCACTACAGCCATGTGATCACTATAACTTGCAGGAATTATTTCACACAAAAGAGACCATTACATTGGCAACCCAACTGAAATTTTGGGCCGACGCAAAATAATTGTCCTTTTGGGATTAAATTTGGTCCGTGTCCACACTTACCGGTACCAGAATTAGGGCCGACGTAACTTTACCTTCCTTTGTGACCTCTGACCTGTCAAAGTTCAAAATGGCGCATTTGAATATGGCACGCTGTTTCTACTGTTCATGATTTTCCTGTTTTTTACGCACAAGAAGGGCAAATATGACTACCACTCACCCTTTTAATCATCGGAGAGACCTTCACCATTTATTGGATGAGCATATGGTATATATAAGACCGCGGTGGAGAAATAACCAGTGCGCGGCATTTTTGACATGCCTCTCTAGTCTATTAGGCCTACGTGCACTGTGGAATCGAATGACATGGTATCGTTTGCGGAACAAAGGTTGGTGGGAAGTTCAGCGTACATGGGATGATATTAAAATGTAAAGACTGGATTGAAAACTTTCGATAGGTGTAAACTTTAGTTTCAAACGTCGTTTGTTTTGTGCGAATAGTGTGACTAGTTCAACTTCGATCCATAGCGGAGGCCTGGTCAACTGGGACCAGGGCCGAGGTAACGTGTCCCACACTGGCGATTTGCGTCGGACCAAATTTTGCGTCGGCCCTGAGTCGGCCCTGAACCCCCCCTCAACCGGGACCAAACTGAGTCGGCCCAGGGCCGACTCAGCATGTCCATTGTGTTTTTTACGTCGGCCTCGGCCCTGGTCGGGACCTGGGCCGACGCAAAGTCGTCAGTCTGAACGTACCAAAAGTAGTATTTTTGTTAATTTCATTTGACACAAGATAAAAATCTAAACGGCTTTGTGTAAGAGGCTTTCTTCGTCTCCAAGTATATTGCTTAACAAAAGGATGAAGCTTACGCCAAACATCACATATAATATCATAAGCGTGTAAAAAATTTTTTAAAGAGAGCCTTGCCTTAGCATCAACCAAGTCATTGTCTCTGTCGCAACTTGAAAATTTATCTAGATTTAGATCCATTGTTGTATTGAAATCGCCACAAAATTACAATGTTGTCACCATCAAACATCACTTGATTTACAAAATTACAAACTAGTAAAAAATGACGTTTATGCAGAGGTACTGTTCGGAGCATAAATATTGAAAAGACGGAGGGAAGATCCCTCTAAATCTAATTTTACACTGACAAATCTCCCAGTGTTGTCTTTATGAACATCACTAATGGCAACCGGAATGCTGTATTGCAACCCCACAGCTATGTACTGTGCCGTGATTATATAAAATGTTACCTCCCCATTCTCTATTCCACATTTTCTAATCACATCTCTTACTATAGGTTTCTTGCAAGCAAATAATATGGAAACTTTTTTTACAGCACCAATTGAAAATAAGATTGCGTTTTGTTCTATCCCGTAAACCTCTTATGTTCAGCGTGACTATTTTACAAGCCATACATGAAAAACGAAAAACAAAGAAAGAAGACACACACCCACACAAAAACAATATACAGTTTGTTCATTTTAACCGCTCTTGGCCTTCCTTTCGCAACGGCATCACTAATTTGTGGATAACATATATTAAGGGGCAATTCGCTGTATCTTTTGAAAATTTTTGATGATTTTTTACATATGTATTAATAGACATATCCATGTACCGCCACTAATCAGTATCATTAAAGGTGAATAATTACCAATACGTGAATTTTGATCTTGACTGAAAATTCACGTTTTGCCTGTACAAATGCAGGCTATTTTAACAAGGTTGACACTGGGCATTGCAATGTGACACTAACCCTTTCACCATTATGATGGACCTCTACAGAGGAAAGTGAGAGTGAAAGGGTTCAAAGAGTACAGAACACCGTTGTTGATATTACAGAACAAAAAATAACGAAATTGTTTAAGGAATAAAAGTTTAATTTCAGGGACAGTGCATTATTTCATTTCTCTAAACCATCGCTTATTAGTTGTCCTTGTACTACCTTCCATAGTCCTGAATTTGAATTTGGTTTCCCTATTATATTTCAGTGACAGGTTCAGAGACTTTAAAAAGAAAACTATGACTGACGGTAGACAATCACGCCTAAACCAAAATCATGGACAGTAGCGGAGAAAACTAGGTATTTTTGCTTGGTTCCAATAATATTTCCTGAGATATCCTGGGAGGTTCTTTACAAGCTCTAGCCATAATATGTGCACAGTATCTGAGAGCACCTTTTCTTATATCGTTGAAACCATAAAAGCAAAGTTAACAACGAAAAACACTGCCTTTTGTTAACTATAATTTTACTTATGAAAAAGCACATTTATTTTACCGTAAGAGAAAGGAAAGTAGTTACACCAATGAGAATGAAGAGTATCTTGTCACTTTCTCTTTCTAAAATATGCCACTTTATCAATGTATTGTAAAATATTAGTGCATGTGGATTTCTAATACTAAGTTCTCATAGAGAAAACATTCAAGGATCGGGTTTTTGTCATACTTTGTTTACAGATTTCATAATGATTAGTATGCTTTGCAAAACAGACTTTCAATTTGCAAACATCCAGGTACTCTGATATATTAAATTAATTATTCGCCCGAAGGTAGTCTTGCCCTCGCCGGAGATTTTTGGCCTTCATGGCGAAAGCAAAAAAAATTCAGAAGGCAAAAATACTCCCGCAAGAGACTAGACTAGCCCGAAAGGCGTACCGAAAACTGTAAGTGAATGATGAAATTCGTACTTGTATGATGCTCTGCGAAACAGACTTCCAATTCGCAAACATCCCGATATCTCTGATATACATTTCTGATATATTAAAGCCAAAAACTTCAACTGAATGATGCAATTTGTGGCTGGTACAATGTATTTTATGCAGGTATGAGCTTTATTGTGATTCAAAAATACACTACCCCGACTCCCGCCCTCTGGTCAATTCAAAAGCATGGTGACACCCATTACTTGGTTCAAGACTCCAAGCTGAGATGGTATTCATTCTTCATCCTGGAGTACTCAGAATTACGACCTCTTTATTGAAATGCTTAATGAATATCATTTATTCCAAGTCAGTACATTTAACACTTGCAATAACCATCAAGTGGATTTAGTATTGTGTGACGACCCTGCTTGTGTTCAAGTCTCTACAGCTGATCCAGCTATTTCTTCGGACTATCTTGCATTATCATTCTCCATCAACATACCTGACACTGTAAAAGGTGTTGAATGTCCGGAGAGATCGATACATAATTATCGTGAAGCTTATATTGACCATCTTCAAAATATTATCAGTATATTCAAATGGACTTTACTCTACGGTATAAACAACATCGACAAAACAACATAATTATTCTACGACATGCTGACTGCATGCATTGACAAGTACGTTCCAAAAATCAAAATCCGCCCAAGAAAATATCCGCATTGGTTTACATCAGATATTATATGTCTGTTAAAAGAAAAATATGCAGGACACAAACGATACAGAGCATCAAAACAGAAGATGCGTACACAGGTTTTTAAGGAACTACGAAGGAATCTAAACAAGCCAAGAAGCTCGCATACAATGATTACCTTGGTGACGTACAAGATTAAATTGTAACAGACAGTAAACGCTTTTGGTCTTCCTTAATAATAGGGGTAATTCTTATTCTTTCCCGACGTCTCTTACATTTCGCGGGATCAGTGCTGTAAAGTCCGAGGCTATTTTTTAGGAGTGTTGATTGCAATGTTGTCCCTGAATGTGAACTTTTTAACACGACTGGAACTAATTTGGGATAATAAGATGGTGAAGTAATGTCGATTTGATCTGCAAATGTAGGTTCATCTGCTTTTCTTTTTAAGTTATACTTTTGTTTTTATGAGTAATTTGTAATATTAAATTGCAACATTCGGATATTAAGATATAGGGCATGTAACACTTTTGAGAAATTTGAAAAATATGAAGATCCAATTATCCCAAATTAGTTCAAATTGTGCTGATATTTGTTAACGATTGTTTAAGCATTGTCATTATTACTGTTGATGCACGTGACAAACATTCTGAACAAGCGAAACCCTAACAGGTCTCTAGGCCCTGATGGATACCCGCCAGAGTCATTCTTACATGTTCTAAACAGCTTGGCTTTGCCGCTTACGTTGATTTTAACAAGTCACTTCAAACTGTCTTTCCGTCTTTGTTCAAAAGAGGTAATGTCGTTTCAGTTATAAATCTGGCCTTCGTAACCAGGCCTGTATACGTAATTACCGGGCAATCTCACTCCTACCAATTTTCAGAATTTAAAAAAAAACCTGTATTTCCCAACATATATAATGAAGTGCAGAATGCACTGGCCGACAATCAGCACGGATTTGTTAGGGGCTGTCCACTGTGACGAACCTTGTTTCGTACACAGACTATTTATCCAGAGTTATCAATGATCGTTTATATATATATATATATATATATATATATATATATTATATATATATATATATATTATATGACGATCGATATATATATTTATCACATGAACTGGCCCGAATTCCTACACCTCAACTGAATAAATGAGTATAGTATAATCTTCGGGAAAGCGACATAGGAGGCACAAGCCTCAAGTCATTCGACAATCAACGATCAATTTCCTTAATCACACAAAACTCCGTAAAGTCTCGCTCGGAATCAAACTTGCAGCGCGGCATAATGCCGTAGCGAAGACATAAGCTATCGAGCTGTGTGCAGCGCTGTGGAATCCCATGTACTTCGAAAGTTGACTCAGACAACACTCAAAACAGAGTTTCCGTCGACAAAATTAGGATGTATCCATGGACGAGATATGTGTCAATGCAAACATCAAAGTTCGTAAGACGAAAACATTGATGACCGAGATCGGGATTGACGAGTTGCCGGACGAGTTGACACCGGTAGAGACCGGTGACGGCAACGTTGTGGGCACAGACATGCAATGAGTGTGTCATCGAACGGAATCTTTCGCGCTCGCAAAGGTCGTAAACTTGTGTGATATTTTGAAAGCCACGGCATCTCTGAGAATGAGAATTACTGTTTCGATCGTGTCGTCTCATTTACTTCATAAATATAATTGTAAATATTCTAAATAACTCTGAATACTATGATTATCAGTCGCTAGCACGGTTGAAAGCTATGTCCGCCGATGGCCAACTTGCCTTGGCATCCGTACAGCACGAGACAATGATTGACACGTTCACGTGACCGAATCCGTACGTCTGGTTGGTGGAGCTAAATAGCATCAAATTTATAAAGTTTAGAACGATAATTATCGCGCTAAATATCGGATATATCACCCCAAAATTTTTTTCCTTGGTCGGCCAGAAAGCCCCAGCTAAATAGCATCAAATTTATAAAGTTTAGAACGATAATTATCGCGCTAAATATCGGATATATCACCCCAAAATTTTTTTCCTTGGTCGGCCAGAAAGCCCAGCTAAATAGCATCAAATTTATAAAGTTTAGAACGATAATTATCGCGCTAAATATCGGATATATCACCCCAAAATTTTTTTCCTTGGGCGGCCAGAAAGCCTCAGCTAAATAGCATCAAATTTATAAAGTTTAGAACGATAATTATCGCGCTAAATATCGGATATATCACCCCAAAACTTTTTTACTTGGTCTGCCAGAAAGCCCCAGCTAAATAGCATCAAATTTATAAAGTTTAGAACGATAATTATCGCGCTAAATATCGGATATATCACCCCAAATTTTTTTTCCTTGGTCGGCCAGAAAGCCCCAGCTAAATAGCATCAAATTTATAAAGTTTAGAACGATAATTATCGCGCTAAATATCGGATATATCACCCCAACATTTTTTTCCTTGGTCGGCCAGAAAGTCCCAGCTAAATAGCATCAAATTTATAAAGTTTAGAACGATAATTATCGCGCTAAATATCGGATATATCACCCCAATTTTTTTCCTTGGGCGGCCAGAAGGCCCCAGCTAAATAGCATCAAATTTATAAAGTTTAGAACGATGATTATCGCGCTAAATATCGGATATATCGCCCCAAAAGTTTTTTTCTTGGTCGGCCAGAAAGCCCCAGCTAAATAGCATCAAATTTATAAAGTTTAGAACGATAATTATCGCGCTAAATATCGGATATATCACCCCAAAAATTTTCCCCTTGGTCGGCCAGAAGGCCCCAGCTAAATAGCATCAAATTTATAAAGTTTAGAACGATAATTATCGCGCTAAATATCGGATATATCACCCAAAGCCTTAGCTGAATAGCGGCAAATTTATAAAGTTTAGGACGATAGTTTGGTAGTTGTTTAGCTGTGTTTAGCCACTTTAGCTACATTAGCTCCCATAGACAATACATGGAGTTTAGAAACGCATCAGTGTAAAAGACACAATTCCGCACCTTACTCAAATATACAGGTTGTTTATTTAAAAGCAGATACGAAGTACCCTTTCGTATTGTCATGCTAATCACAGGCTACCTACAGAGTTTGTGCCTTTGTCATTGACAATAGTGTGTACTGCTATTCATTTCGTGTCCGGTCACGTCTGATTGATAGGCTGACTTCATTATGTAACGCTGGTAATGAATCACAATAGCATTAATTGTCCATACCTTTAAACGCTTAAAGTTATCATAATTCTCATCTTTAAAGTGTGGTCAGCACCTAGACAGCTATCGGCAGAAAACTACTGACACCCGCCGTTGCATATATCAACTCTATTCAACCGAGAGATATAATACTGAAGTTTCACTTTCATCCCGGTAAGTTTATGGTTTCGGATTTTAAAAATTGTGTTTCCTAGAGCATGTTCTTCAGGATATACAAAAAAAATCAAACATGTTCAATATTTTGCTCAACGGCACAAAAGTAAAAAAATGTCGCAAACTAGATATGAACTGAATTGCCGCGCGTTCTAATTTTGTGAAGTAGTTCTTGAGATATTAGCTTTCTTGAAGTAGGACAATGTGAAAATAGATGACAAAGTTTGGTCCCGAATTTCTCAAAATGGAATAGCTGTACGATAAACTGTTTCAAAGTTAGAGTGTTGAACCATGAATGTAGAGTGTGCTTCAAGAACTGAAATGAGATGATACTAGTCATTGTTTTTCATAGTTTACACAGCATGCGGTTACGAATCCTTGCTGTCAATCACACAACCACATGCATGGTAATGATGATCGCATGCATGCACCACCATACCACAGACAAATAGAAACTATTTGCTGTGACCATACACACTGGCGTCGATTTCCGAAATTTCGCAGTTTATACAGCATCATAAGGCAGTCTCCGCCTTTAATTTACACAACCAAATACGTGGCGACAAAGGCCCTGGAGTGAATGGTGGCAATCATTCATGGTTACATCACAGGGGCTCAGAAGTGGCTATATAAGTCAATATTACAGCGTTTTTCTTTCTTTTTCAATGTTAAAAATAAACTAGCTGAAGAGCAACACTTGTGTAGTTGTCTTTTGTGTAGCTTGTATTGGCATGTATAGTGCGCCCTCAATAGGGAGTGTGATCATATGTAAATGCGACCTTTAGTTCCGTGACCTCTAGCCATGCCTACTTCCCTCTCCATATGGCCGGCCATGCGTACAGACGTCGCTGTGTTTACTGACGTCGGTGTGTTTACTGTACTAATTTAGTACAGTAAGCATAGCGAGGACAGGAAGTAGGCATGGCTAGAGGTCACGGAACTAAAGGTCGCATTTACATATGATCACACTCCCTATTGAGGGCGCACTATACATGCCAATACAAGCTACACAAAAGACAGCTACACAAGTGTTGCTCTTCAGCTAGTTTATTTTTAACATTGAAAAAGAAAGAAAAACGCTGTAATATTGACTTATATAGCCACTTCTGAGCCCCTGTGGTTACATGATGCCATGGCATAGAATACCAGAGAAGCGGGTGCCAAGTCGAAATACGCCTCGCACTTTCAATCTCTACCTTCTGTATAATATACACTATATCTTTTATTTTTTGTAACGCCTAAAATCAAATACATCGGAATTACAGCAGTAGGAACTAGGAAAAAAACTGAAACCACATGTCAGATTTAACCACCGTTATTAATATGGCTTCACTGTGCGACTAATTTGTTACCCTTGTACTCGCATGCGCGCGGCTGTCGGCCAGAGCATCTGAAGGCCGCACTCATTTTCTTTCAAAATCACGTTTAAAAAGATGTAAGATTGATTCAAATAGAAGCGGACAATATTATCATAGTTACGCTAGCCTGCCCCCCCCCCCCCCCGGCACAGAAAAGGGAACCATGAAACAAACTGAACAGGCCTAGGACGATACACTTGTTTCTCAGTAAATTTCAGATCATCGTCAACGCCCGGGTTCTCTACCCAGTGTCAACGATGTGCTCAGTTTGGTTGCCGGGGTTAAACGGCGTCGATTCTCGTGCAACATTCTACAGGGTTTCACGTTGTAGTATTTAATGTCAATTTACAGCGATTTTAAACTTTAAAATATTTCGCATATGTCACAGGAATTGAGGGAAACAAGACGTACTTACTGTATCGCTGCACTGCGACACATGCGGACGTAATCAATCCTGTTCAGTCGAATTAAATACATTGTTTTAGGGTTGTTGTTTTAATTAGCGGTTATACGTCACTGGTGCGCGACCTCACGTAGACGCGTTCTCATGGTAAAGCTATGGCCATAGACAATCATACATTAGCGTAAAAATATCAATTTCAAGAGCTTTATTTATATGCAGGCGACACCCGACAAAAACTAATCAGTTTTTTTGCCATTAGCAAGTGATACCTGTCTACCAAATTTGACTTGAATCCATTCAGCCGTTCTTGAGATATAGTGTATACAGACACACACACAGACAGACATTGCTAAACCATTACCTCGCTCGCTGCGCACATGCGCCCGCGAGATAAAAATCGCCCGCACACAGGGAGAATTTTCCTCCTGAGGAATTTTGCTCAGCCAATTTCTTTCCTGTGAGGCACGCTTTATTACCAGGCATAAATTACCCAGAAACAATAAAAAACTGAATGCAGTCACTCTCCCGCGCGTGAGCAACGAAATTCCTTGTAAGGTGCTCGATGTTGATAAATATTTGTAATCTTGAAAAAAAGTTCAAGGCCTGAGTAAAAAGAATTTCAGTCTGAACCACTCCCTCATCTGTTAATGAATGGCTCTACGCAAATGGAGATGCCCTTTCACATATAAGCGAGAATAAAAGGCGTCAATGCAAAGCGGGGAATTCCTATCATGAGATAACATTTGGAGTGAATGATTAAGACAATAGCGATGGAGTGTTTTTGGCTTGTTCTCTCTGGGTAGACTCTCGATTGTTACTGCCGTATAGAGTTTAGCCAGCAAGGCGCGAGGTATGTCCCCAACCTATTGAATCGGGTGAAGATGGGCTAACCACGGCCACTTGAGCCTTCACGAGCTTAAAACCATAACTTTAAATCTGAATGACCGGCCGTGGATTCCGTGGTCTGCCTATGTCCGTTGGTGAGAGGTTCAATCAGTTTTGCCTATGTACTATGACCGAAATGTCGCGTATTTGTTGAAACAGTATTCGCTGGATATTCATGAATTCATTAAGCATGAATACGTGTCAAAAACATGCCTCTATTAGTGCTTCGCGGGGTTATTTTGCGGCGCTCTCTAGCAATGCTGTTAACATTTTCTATTCAAAGGAGATAAAAATCATGTTTATACTAGCTGCGCTACTTTTATACCCGCTGTCCGGGGTTAACGGGAAATTAGGATCTGAGAAACCATGCCAATAACCCATGAAATCACTCGAATTTCAACAAATCAGAAAAACCTTATTCATCAAAAACAAACAATCATACAATGATAACAAACTAGAGAAGAACAGAAAATTCAATAGTATAAAAAGGCAAAATATGCAACAATTTTACAAACATTTGCCAGAATGGTGACCGACGATAACCTGCCAACGCGACTGAATCTTCGCATGAACGACTACAAAGATCCGCCGATAATCCTGTCAGCGCGACCGGCTATGTCCACTAAAAGCAGCACATCAGAGTTCTCCTTTACCTTGATGAGAGAAGAAACCAATCCAGATCCACAACGAAACCACAACCTAGTTAGCATCGAAGTCTTCCTGAAACTGAAGCAAACCCGAGGCCATTTAACCATACTGTATACAACCAAACACAACCTACAGAAATAGCAACGGTGCCTTGAAACGGGGAAAGTCCCCCTAAATTTGCAAATCACAAAAAGGCGCTAATTCTAGGAGGAAAGCCGACCGAAGAATTTTTCCGAAAGTGTCAAGAATTAGAACGACTTTGCGGATATAAATTGTTAGAGATTGTCTACAATTATCTGTCGGATCATTTTTACCACCATTACAAACAAGAAATTACTATACGGTAATCTGACCAACCCGGTCCTTCAAGAACTCGGAGAAATGGACACATATTAAAAAATCAAGCCAAAATAATCTTCACCAAATTCATCAAGGCAGCTAAATGATCCTCGAAAGAAAAATCGAAAAAGCGTCACCATAAACGCAAATAAACCAAATGCCAAAACAACAACAAAACGGCCATTTTCAGGGTCACCATAGTCTCCCAGAAGAGAACTACCGAAACCTATATCATGGAGGTTACTACCTTCATGCCTAGACACACACACACAAACAAAGAAGCAGCTAAACAATAAACTCCTTCACGGTTTCGCGTACCGACGTTCTATACCCATGATGCTTTCGAATCTAGCGGCTTCGAGGGTACCACTTTGTGCGTATCGCCTATTCTTTAACACAGGGCAGCTATGGTCAGATTCATATTTCGCATGTTTTCAGACCCATTCTATTGACAAAAGTTTGCTCATTGGCCATTTTGTATATTTCTATGTATTTTACAGCCGTTGGATGCAATAATATGCCTTTTACTCAACAAATTTATGGAATTATAGAAAATATTTGTGCCGTGTAGCAAGCTTCCCTGGCTTTGCAAAAGTACATTTGAGTAGTTGCAACAAAAACCTTACACTGGAACACTTCCAGGACCTGTCTCCTCTAGCTTACGTGTGACTATAGTGTTTCTATGGTCCAATGTTTGCCTCTGTGTGGTATCAAGTTTTACGTGTTTGTTTACATTAGCGGAGATTCCAACGGCTCCGAACTGGAAATGTTGTTCAATAGATTTCCTCTGTAGATATTAAAATCAGCAATAGTTTTTGTACGTACTCTTCACATGTTCAGTATTGCATCTACATTTCATATGGCGGCAGTAACATTATAGTACCATTCTGCGCCAAATCATAAGGTACAGCTGAAAATTGTCATCAACATTTCGCAGGTGTAAGCGTACTGCGAACATTAACGACACGATGTTTTCAAGGTTTCTATAAAACGTAGATAAATAATTGGAGAACTATTACATCCAACGGCTGTAAAATACATAGAAATATACAAAATGGCCAATGAGCAAACTTTTGTCGATAGAATGAGTCTGAAAACAGGCGAAAAGTGAATCTGACCATGGCTGCCCTTTGTTAAAGAATAGGCGATACGCGCAAAGTGGTACCCTCGAAGCCGCTAGATTCGAAAAGTATCATGGGTATAGAACGTCGGTACGCGAAACCGTGAAGGGGCTTATTATCCACATAAAAACAACAGCAACAACAAAAGAAAGCTGAACACAAAAACAACACAACACAACACAACACAACACACACAACACAACACAACACAACACAACACAACACAACACAACACACCACAACACAACACAACACAAAAAACAAACAATGTCGCAGCCAGGATTTTGAAACCGGGGACACTGTATCCCCCCCCCCTCTATTTATTCTTGGGGACATTTGCATATTTTGGGACAACATAACCCATGGACGTACGTCCATGCATAAACATTGCACGCACACATACATACACATATATACATACATACATACATACATACATACATACATGTACATACATACATACATACATACATACATACATACATACATACATACATACATACATACATACATACATACATACATACATACATACATACATACATACATACATACATACATACATACATACATACATACATACATACATACATACATACATACATACATAAACAGTGACATACCACATGCAAAAAAGACGTATAATTTGATATCTTTAATAAAACATTCAAGCAACTCTCTTGGGTCTGTGTCACACTGACTGTTTACTTTACCCTCCACTTTATATGAATCACTTGTCAAAATCACATGGTCAAATCTAGTGTTCACAACAGTCCAGGTCTGTCCACTATTGTTCTGATAAATAAAGTCACTGCCGAAGACTGTTTATGCGTCTTTGTTTTACTTGTCTCCATTCATTGAAGGCTTCTCTAAACGGAATTCCGTGATGGGGGTCCTCGGCTTGTGACAAAGTTTGCAATCTTTCAGCTTCCAAACGGTTATGACAATTTGTTTCAATTATATTTTCGACCGAAAATCCCCATTCGCAGTGAGCTGTCTGAACTGGCAAAACGAGTGCAATTTTAGCTAAATTGAACAAGTTTGGGAATTATCTCGATGGTATGTGTCCAGCAACTTCCATAAAACTGCCATCTTATCTTGCGAGTATAACTGAGACAATACAAGTGCCTTCACAGTTGCCCACTCACGAAAAACTGTAAACAGAATTGCAATCAAGGATGGGATCGATTACCGTTTCATCTTCAAGTGCTTTTGATTCTCCGAAATGTGATACTAACACACCGGTTTCCTTGTTTGCGAATTTGCTGACCTGATCGGCAGACAGGCAGGTCAGGGTATCACTGTCCGATAGCTTCGAATGTGAGACATCGTGCCCCTAGGCCTGAGCATGTGGTACATTCATGCCCTGAGCAACAGACTATAGTTGATAGTCATTGCGATCGGTCGACGAACTTTGGGTTGGCTTTATGAAAAATGATCATGGTAATTCGCTTTTGACGTCATTCTAAACTTGAAAGTAAGAAATGCGATGTCTTTAGTTCAATATTCAAAGCATGGTAATATTGGAATTTTTCGCGAAAGAAAACAAATGTGTTGACAGTTGTCCATCTAATTCTGTTTCCTTTTTGCAACAAATTAGTTTTCGCATAACAAAAGTCGGCTGTCGGACCGCGTCTGTGTTTAAATTTCAAGCAAGATACTGAAACAGTGTACATTATCTGCCGCCAGTCAGAGTTGTGTCAGACTACAAACAAGTAAATATATCAAGAGCAATCTTTTAATTACTGTCAAAGGCAGCTCCGGCGGTACATACTAGTAAATACAAGCGTCAAAACATCTTGAAGGAAAATGTCACCATCAGTATCAATTATCACCAGGGTACGTCTAAAGCTACACTCATTCGCCTATGAATGCGCCCGAGGTGACCCGCAGTATGCCAGAAAGTGCGCCGGTGGCTTGAGTTTTGGGGACATTGTCGCAAGGGCGCGCTCTGGCGGCAATACTGAACAAAAGACAAAGAAATATAAACCGAAAAACAAACACAATAAAAATAGTCATCGGATAAAACAAACAGCGAAACTTAGAAAACACACAACTAAACTCGAAAGTTTCATCAAACCCATCATCACAGAAACTTATCGACGTAGAAGTCATAGCAACTTAGCGAAGGATTGAAATTTTTCCGACATTAAAGCGTCCTAAGGCCCCCCAAAAAGTTGTGTTTCTTGTCCATCTTGAAGCAAAATTACTACCAGATATGAACTGAATATGCTCACGTGTTTGGAAAGATGAAGTAATGCATAAATAAGAATTTAAGTAAATATGAAATACAGCATCTTTTATTGCAATAATAATCAACTTAACAGTGCTCAATGCTTCACAGAACAGTCATGTATTGTAAGATCAATATCTGTAGCAAGTTTCATCACATTTGGTGTAGTCATTTTTGAGTTATATGACTACTTACAAAACTTCATTAAATATGCAAATTAGCTGTTTATTTTCTTGACACTGCTCAGTGCCTCATGGGACTATTAGATATCTATCAGATCAATATCTCTAGCAGGTATTATCTAATTTAGTGTTGTAGTTTAAAGGCTTGTGTCGGCGCCAGATTGTCTCACCCAAAAGTTTACCCACCAGACTACCAATTTCAATGGAGAACAAAAGATTATGACACCTCCATAATCCTCTTTTTTGCCTTGAACAAACTTGATCCCGGGGATCAAGTCCCTGGCCTTTAAGAGTTATATCACTAATTACGAAGTTCATTATATATGAAATCAACAGTTTCTTAAATTTGCACAGCTCAATGCTTCACAGTACAATCAGATGACTATCAGATCAATATCTGTAGCAGGTTTCATTAAGTTTGGTTCAGTAGTTTCTGAGTTGTACCACTA
The DNA here is from genome assembly GCF_041260155.1 of Ptychodera flava. Classification (NCBI taxonomy): domain Eukaryota; kingdom Metazoa; phylum Hemichordata; class Enteropneusta; family Ptychoderidae; genus Ptychodera; species Ptychodera flava. Next base: position 7,946,041 of record NC_091936.1, read on the forward strand.
ATTACAAAACTTCATTAATATCTAAATGAGCTATTATTTACTTTACACTGCTGGATTTTTTTACAGTATAATCAGATTTCTGTCAGATCAATATCTGTAGCAGGTTTCATCAAATTTGGTGAAGTACTTTCTGAGTTATATCACTAATCAAAATTATCAAATTAGTAAATAATTGACATGACACTCGTAGTACCATCATAATGCTGTCTGATTGACATCAGTGATTAGTTTCCTGAAATTCGGTGCATTATTTCTTGATATATGTCAACACTGGCATTTCAATCACTGGCTCCGCTAGATTTATCTTTCTTATTTTATACGCATTCAACCTTATAGCGTACAATGTGATGAGATGGCACAGACAATATTGGTTATGGAATTTCATATTCAAATATCAGAATAAATTTCACTCATTTGGTGTCTGCATGCTCAACTTCTTTCTGTCCAACGAGATTTATTTCCAGTTTTCCGCTGATTGACAAGGCGGACGTATGCTATTTGTCCCTCGCAAAGCTCTGACCGTATCACCATCCATGAGAGAATAAAAAGATAGTTTGAATCATTAATTTTCCCACGACTTCTCCTTTATTTTGTCAGAAATTTTACCTACAATTTTCGGCGCACTTGTGTATGTTACCGTTGGTCGGACTTATTTATATTTTGTGAAGCAGCCCTGAATCCTGAAATACAGAAAGTGGCATTCGCGATGTGCAATTTGATTTTCATTTTCTTCGCCACGCACACCATCGGCTATCTGCACTGCGCACTCGATAAATAGCAAACTTCTTAGCTCTCTTTGCTTGCGTCTATATCCAAACTTATTCGTTCCCTTCGTTCACTTTTAACGACTGACTGGTTAGGTTTCTTCGCAATTGTAAGCGTACAACTTCCCCGCTTTGGTTTGTAACTGCATTCAGCATCGACTCAACCGCAAGGTCTAAACTTTGGCCTGCCTCTAACTTGGTCGCAAAAAAGTCAGTAATTTTCTTACTACAATTCTCCTTACAAAATGAGGCTAACAATGGTCTAATGATGTTGGGTGTATTTAAAAACGATGATGCGTGAAGCATGTGGAGAGAGATGATAGTCGATGACCCGCCAGGCACGACATCAGTGTAGTGCAGTGCACATCGCATGAAAACATGCGAGAAGGTGACGCGATATGTAGCGATATTTTGACATCAATGAAAGAGTCAATGGACTGTCAATCAATCAAATTAGCCAATTAAATGTAGGAATCTACCAAACAAGTCTCAACCAAAAAGCGGTGCCGACAGTGACGTTCATCATGTTTATGAAAAGTGATTGCATTTTTTGGACTAGCGGAGAAAGTTTGGCGATCAGATTACACACATCCAATCTATCATGTTCATTCTTGTTCTCGAATCCACACTTCCGGCATCAAAATATCGCAGCAAATACGGCAAGCCATGAGAGTAGTGCGCCCATGGCCTATTACTAGTAATTCGCTTGCTGAATGCAAGCGGATTTTTAATGCCGCTCGCTAAATGCAAGTGCCTTCAAAATTCACTCGCAATGTCAAAAATGTTGGGCGCAATTCCTAAGCTGCCAATACTATGAGAAATTCAACGCCAGATTTTGAATTAGACTTCTGACGTGTCTTCCGAGTTGACTGTCAATACGTTGTTGCCACATCTGAATTTTGCAAAGCATGACACAAACTTGATTGGTTTTTGACAGAAATTTCTCCGTCTTGTCAAGTTTAGTACATCATTACCCTTGGATTAAAAAAAATAATAAAAATTTTCGCTCGCCGCTCCTGAACCTTCGTCCAAAAAATCCGATGAACAATTATTTTTTTCTTTCTGGCCTTACGGTGAAAATTTTAATCTCACATAATCCCAAAAATATGGAAGCTACACCTACCAAAATCTAACCAATCTTGCGACTGTCAAACAGTACCTGTGCAACAAACAGACAGACAGACAGACAGACAGGCAGGCAGAAGTAAGACATTAGCTCACGTACGCGTGAGCTAAAAATGATGCGGGCGCGCGGCTTTCTTTTTTTCTTTCATTTTTGGAGGGATGTCAAGAAAGGACTATCAAGCAAAATGTATTTTCTTTTCATCATATTACAAATGTTCACTGTTCAGAATTTAGTATTTGTAGCCATTCCTTACAAGTGTGTCATGTGCTTGTGGCCTTGTGGGTTGTTATACCCCTGAAACCTGTCAAATCGTTCCGACAGTCTGCAGGTCCGATCATTCATGATCACGTTCTGACGATGGGGATCAATTATCCTCAGACAGTCTCCAAAACTAGTAACAAAGTGTTCACCGAAAGTATGCTCGTTTGTTCAGCCTATACGAAGATCTTGAAGCCATCTGACGATAGCATTTCTCAGTTCAAACTTCTGTTCGTGCGATCCAAATTGCTAAATTTTGGCCACTCTTTTCGATGTCTTGCAACCATCAATACGGTAAACGCATTCTTGACAGGCTCCGGTGGATCTTTTTTTTTTTTTGCATTATCAGTAATCAGGGCAAATTTTACATCCTTGCCAAATTCAGTGCAATTGTCGAGTTTGGAATTCAAAGGTATCGTCTGGAACATACCATTTGCTGCGCTCGAGACAGACGCTTCTACCTGACACTGTTCGCTGTGCAAGGATATTACCGTCATTGGCACCACCCCTGGGGCGGGCAACATAACGTGATATTGCCCTCGCTATCATCAGTAATCGCGCTAGACTTTTTGATTTTGCGTACAATGAACGCATGGGGTCACTCAAAATGCGTAAAAGTCTCAATTCATACAGGTATTATCGGTGAGGCTCTTTATCTCGGTTTTCTTGATTTTCTTGTTACCCCAAAAACGCATTTAAATGACTCTCCCCTTTAATGATATTAGTGTTTTTGTAATTTTACACTTAAGTGCATACCGACTGCACGCTCAAATTAAAATGATCCATACTGTTACCTGCATCCATTAGCATGAGGTCGTCAACATTTAAAACGAGATCGTCGTGCATTTTTTATTCGATTTTGTGTTGAAAATCCACGCTCAAACGATAGGCTAGTTACAGTAATTACCAGTGTGATTCAGTGAAGAAAAGGCTGGGTATATGTCATTGTATTCCATCACCAACAACCTGCAAGTCTCGTCAAAGTTCAGTTGCGCGCACGTAAGACTACAAATAAGCCTAACGCGTCACTTTCAACACTTTTTAACTAATTAGGGTGTCCAGGCGTGTTTTGGTGTCATATTTTACACAATGTATCAAAATCGCTTACAGTATAGATATTAGTGAATTACATTGCTGCGCCACATGTACATGTATGTCAGAAGTCACAACATAGACACAACTAGTGCCTACCGGTGATGAGCTGGACAGCGAAGCGATTCGTTCTCCTTGGGAGGTAAATTTCAACAGAAAAGATTGCGGACGCAACGGAGCACTTATGCACTTGTCGGGATTTTGCGTACAATTAACGCATGAATACAATTTTTTTGCGTTTTTTGCCTTTTCTATATGCATTATTCTACGCAGATTCCTGCGTTAACGCCATCTCTGTTATCATGTGTTATTATTTAATTATCGCTGGGTCAATTCTGTGTACCTTACGTCTCAAGGCTGTCCTTATTGATGATGTTGCTGACAACCCTACGAAACGTTCTGTGAAAGGTCCGTCGTTTCATTTGATTCCTGTTTTTGGTTTTCTTGTTTGCATCGCGGGATCACTACCTTCGTAATTCAGTCGGGTTGATACGTGTGTATTTTCCACAACAGAGTGGGACCGGTTTCTCTCGTATCTGCTCGAAAATAATGCACAAAGCGAACTTACTGTGCCAGCGACTCAGGCCAAAGACATCACACCCAAATTATGCCTACAAAGACCACAAAGTGCGATATCAGAAGTTTGGGTTGTGTGGTTTAATGAGAAGAAAAAAATTAAACAAGGTCTTGCAAGTGGATGTCATAGAAATTCAATTACCCTGAATAATGTCAGTTTTTTACAGCTGCACGCGGGAGCTGACCGCGGCTTTTTTCAATATCCAACGTCGCTGTTTGCGTTGTCGGTCACATCACAGCCTAGAATCTATCCTTCGTTCAGCTCTACTAAGCCACACTCCCCGTGTTTCTTAATACTGGAGCTACATAGCACTAGGGGAAAGCAGATCGACTGTCGCATTGGATGTTAACCTCGTATATAGTTCTATGTGTCGCATTCTGAACTTACACTTGCAGCTTGTGATTGTTTGTCTTATCGGGTTAATTTGCATCATTGGTTATGATAGCACAGACTTTAGCAAACCGCATATCATGGCCGTAGCCTGACCAAATCGCCGGGGGGGGGGGGGGGCAGAGTCAGTCAACATTTTATCGCCTTCTAAGACAGCTGCAAAGTTGCCGGTTTTTTTTTTCAAACAGACAATGTTAACAAGTAGTCCATATACCTTTAGCCTGACTGCACCCAAATGTCAAATGATGTTGACACACATACTACTGCATGGGACGAGATGGCAGATCGGGGGTGAGTGTGGGAGGGGGTGTCCCCCTCCCATGGTCAGAAAATTTTTGGAAAATAACATGTAAAAACAATGAATTTGGTGCTATCTGGACCCTTATTGTTTTTCTGAAGATAGTCACTTTACATAAACAAGACACATATAACGCATAATCTTACTCTACAAGTAGCTCAAACGGAACTCCAAAAATCGGTTATGGTCATAGATTGCGCCCTATAATGGGTTTTATTTCTTTCATGTTAGCTTCATGTATTTTTTTTCGCCAAGCCATGTGTGGCCGATTTTTTTTCATTGATGTCTGCTTGGAATCTTTTTTGTTCCAATATCTTCAAGACCGTCCCCAGGATATCAAACGGTCCATCCCCTAGTTTAACAGCTTTCTCATCAATTCAAGAAGCACCAAAACTTAATATAAAGCTTACACTGCCACAATATTTGGATCAAATGTAATTTAATTCAGAGAAATTCGGTTGACTTATTGCATTTATTAAAACCTAAAATAGGAGTGCTTTCATGGATTGCGTACAAGTGCATCAATGAGTGTAATTCAAAGCTGTGCACAATATTCACCATTATTACCGTGATTAGCATTCATGTCACACTACTTGCCGTTGCGGTTGTGTTTTGCTCAATTGCGAAGGCTTTACTTTTTGTTCATGAGAGTGATTTCAACTTGCCTATAGTATAATCTAAACACTGGCTCGAAAAATAGTAGTAATTACTGCATATCAAACATCGAAAATGTCATTTGACATTTTTTTCGGTGGGCATGATTACGTGTACTTGGCGTTCGGTCTCCAATTCAGTACACTTAACTAAGGCTAAAGTTATTAAAAAATATCTGTTTTGCATTTCCATTCACGCATGTTTTTTGAAAGTTTCTATGAGAAACATATGGTATTTTGAATAGGACCTTACAAGTCCAATAAGCTTTCGTGCCCGCAAGTCTTATCTTACAAATGTCGAATAATGTGCTGGGAAAATTATTGTTTCTGTGTGGTTTATGACTGCTAACCATTCGAAAATTTGAGGACGTAATGCAGTGAAATTAACCTCAATGGCGTCATTCATGATTGTACGTTACAAAGTATTATAGTTGGTTCATACGCCAAAGACGTCTTTCCTATTTCAGCTGATAGCTTGAATTGTCACAAAACGGTCGACTTCAACATGAGCGGGAATTTTTTTGAGTTCCAGTTCCCATCGACTAACTTTTGTCAGGTGCGCTTTCTTTGAACGTGTCCTGAGTGACTGTACATTCAGGAACACAAGAATTCTGATTGAGCTTCAACTGCTATTTTCGCGCCTTTAGTTAGACATCGAGTTTGGGGACATATTGAAGCTGTTTCGAGAACTGTTGCTGCGACGATGTTAGAGGTTTTGCCCGTACCGCATATAAGAACTTACATGAGCCTCCAAGCTCTGATTCAGAATAATCATACTGATCACCAACAAACCAAACGGCCGTTTTCAGGATCCGTATTGGCATCCGTAGCAACTGCGGTGCATGCATGCGACCTGACATGCGACCTTACGATACGTTGAATGACTTTTCCCCGACCTTCTACAAAATGGTACGCTTACCCTGCCTGCTTCCTGACAAATTTCAAAATACTAGTAGACTGCTGGATACGACGTCGTTTCTTCGGACTTTCACAATCCGACATTGTTGGCAAATTGCAATAGCCGAGAGTGTTCAAATGAAGGCGACTACTTAGGGCAACATCAAAAGTTCAATATAGTAAATCTAACTTAATTGCTTAAGTTTGACCTCAGACCCCCCCCACACCCCCGTTCTAACTTAACTGACCTAAAATTGAAAAACTTTGCGGACTCATACCCTGTACGAATTCTTTCAGACGACGTACCAATGTACCATTGAATTAAATAAAAATCGAAAATCATTATAAAATAACAAAAATACTTTTATTGCAGCCCAGAACACAACAAATTTGCACTGAAATTTGCCTTGAAATCGTAAAATTTGCCAAAAAGCGTTAAATCGTTTTTGACGGCACAAAAATTAATTGGCCAAAAACCCCCCACCCCCAAACTTAAGCAATTAAGTTTTTTTTCAAACATCGATCTTTTGACGTCGCCCCTTATACAGTAGCTGTGTTGAAAACGGACGCTATAAAAATTACAATAAAATAGCTTTGACTTTACCGACGTTACAAAAGAATAAAAGTGTACAATTGTCAGTCTACCCGTATTTGACTTTCATAAGAGTAGTTTGTTTTTGTTTTTTTAAGGTTTTTATTTAAACAAAGAAAAGAGAACAAAGAAATCAAGGAAAGAGTACAGGAACAGAAGGAAAAAAAGAAAAGACAACTCAATGAAATGAATTAATAATTCAAATTACAAATGCGAATAGAAAAGGCTTCAGTGTTACAATTTTCTATTTCAGTCTTCTGAGCACAATGATAAAAAAGATCTCCATTTAGTAAGAAATGCAACGTTTCTTCCCGATTTTTGTGCCATTTTTTCCTCTATAGAAACAACATTTTTGACAGCCTCAATAAACAATTCTATTGACGGTCTTTTATTGAGGAAACGAATCGAATATAAATGATATTTTGCTATTAGTACAAGATGATTCAGTGTTTCATTTGCTTTCGTGGGTAATATACCAAAAATTACATCTCTACATGTTAACTTTACATTTTGTTCTGTTTTATGATGAAAGAAAGTTTGAAAATCTGCCCAGAATAATTTAGCTTCTTTACATTCCCATAACAAATGCTCTAAAGTCTCTTCGGAATCACAATTTTGACAAGAAGAGTTGTTTCTGATTTTATTTCTTTTTAAGTACACGTTTGTAGCCAGTATACGATGGAGGATTTTGAACTGGAAAACCTTTAATTTCACTTCTTTTGTTGTTTCGTGGGGTAGATTCCATGACTTTTCCCATTGAATTTCCCTTGCATAATCTATTTTGAAAATGCTAATTCTGATGTTGGTTGTTGGAACTTTTTCTTTTTTAGTAATTCATAAAATTCCTGTGTGTTATATTTTTTAAGTTGAAGACCTTCTACAATATCTCTGACATTTTCATCTGTTGCTTTGTTGAAATTTTCTTCTTTCAAAAGCTTTCTCCTTTTCCTGGTATTGCTGAAATAATACTTTGATAATTTAGAAAGTTTATTTTAACCATATATTTCTCCTGAAAGGCATGCCAAGATAGTGGAATTCCACTTTCATCGAAAAAAACACTTACGTATTTGATATTATGGTCTAAAAGTTTCTTGTTGAATATTGATTTTCCTTCTATCGTTATGTACTGATTGTTCCAAATTATTTGGGAGGCTATGTCTTGCACTGTTTCTAAATCTGTAGTTTTAAGCTCAGCAAAATATGATAGTATGTCTGTGTAAAAGGGTGGAAGTTTGAATGGGAGAAATGGAATTCTATAATTGCAGTTCAATAGGAATCTTAAGCCTCCTAGTTTTTGAAAATAATAGTTTGGCAATTGTGTCCAACTGGAGTCACCTTTCAGAAGTTGTTTTAAGTAGGATAATTTTAACGCCTTGTTTAATTCTACAACATCTGTCATTTTCAAACCTCCCTTATTTAAATCGCCCATCATTGTCACATTTTTTACATGGGTTTTCTTGCCTTTCCATCAAAATCTGAATAGAAATGAATTAGCTTCTTGGACAAAACTTGTAGGGACCGTTATGGCTTTCATGGTGTAAATAAGCTGTGATATTCCAAAGCATTTGGAGAGGGTAACCTTCCCTGCAATGCTTAGATCTCTAGCTTTCCAAATGTCTAATTTACTTTTCAATTTTTTCAAATGATTCCAACAATTCAACATTTCGTTTTCCTTTTTGTCATGTCCAATATATATTCCAAGTAATCTTATCGGTGTTTCGTTTCCGTTAAAAGTGGTGGAAAATCGCCAGAATATTTCCAAAGACGTTTTACTTTTCCAAACATTAATAATTCAGTTTTTGTATAATTTATTTCCAATCCTGAACAAATGGTAAAGTTTTTTAACATTTCCAGGCTCTCCTTGATATCTTTTATATCCTTTAGAAATAAAGTTGTGTCGTCTGCAAAGCCAGAGATTCTTTTTTCGTACATTGTTGGGAGTGTTATTCCTTCAAATTTATGCGTTGTTCTTATAGCAATGGCCAGCAATTCTATCGATAAAACAAATAACGCTGTAGATAGTGGGCAACCCTGCCTGATTCCCTTTTCTAATCCAAACCATCCTGTTGAAAAACCATTGTTTACAACACAACTTTGAACATTGGTATAAAAAACTTTTACCCATCTTCTGAAAGTATTCGCAAACCCAAATAATCTCATCGCCTCGTGCATTAGGTTCCATTCTAAACTATCAAATGCTTTCTTGAAGTCTATGAAAAGTATTGCTCCCGACTGTTTTTCATTTTCCAAATAATCAATTATATCTGATACGAGTCTAATGTTTTCCATAATACTTCTGCCCTTGATGAAGGCTGTCTGGTCTTGGTGTATGATGGATGGAAGTGCTTTGGCAATACGTTGAGCCATGCATCTGCTAGCTACTTTATAATCTGAATTCACAGGGATATTGGGCGCCAATTTTGAATATTTATTAGATCTTTGTCTGGTTTTGGTAGGAGAGTAATGATTGCCTGTCTTTGTGTGTTTGATAGTTGTCCTGCATTAAAAGCAAAATTGAGACTATCTACAAGAAGATTTGCAATACTATCCCAAAATGCCAAGTAGAATTCAGGTGGCAATCCATCGCTTCCCGGTGTTTTATTTTTGGGACAGTCTTTCAATGCTTGGAATATTTCTTCTTTTGTTAACAGACCTTCACACTGTTCTCGTTCTTCTTGTTTTAGAGTTGGGATATGACGTAAATTTGAGAAACATAGGAATATTTCATTATCTTCTAGTACGGGATTGCTTGAAGTATACAAGTTTTTATAAAAAAGTTTAAGTTGGCTAAGTATCTCTTTCTGATCGTGAATTCTTTTGTCTCCTATTTTTAGCTTATTAATCGTTTTCTTGTTAAAGTTTCGTTTTTCCAGGTTCAGGAAATATTTACTGCTTTTTTCACCATCCTCATAACATTTAACTCGGGATCTTATGGCCGCTCCTTGAATTTTATATATCGTTAGTTTTTCCAGTCCGTTTTTTGTTCTTTCATAATCCGCTAAAACTCTATCATCTAACTGTTCATCAATTTGTTCTTCTAGTCTAGTAAGGTGGTTATTCAGTTCACTTTCTTTGTCTCTCCTTGCTCGCTCTTTGTTTTTACAAAAGGATACAGTTTCTTTACGTATTTTATATTTTAAAAATTCAAATTCAGCTTGAGGGTTACTGTTTGTTTGGTTCTCTTTCGCAGTTTCTTCTATCAGTGAATTTATCATTTTTAAATATTCATCGTCTTCTAATGGACTAATGTTAAATTTCCAAAATCCTGGGCCTTTTGTTTTTGTGTTGGGGATGTTGAAAGTTAGGGTGACTGCACTGTGATCTGTCTTAATACTACTGATAATTTCAGTTTCCTTTGTTTCTTTTTTAATGCAGGGTGAGATTAAGAAGTAATCTAATCTTGAAAAACTTTCTTGTCTTCGCCAGGTAAATCTGTAAGAATCAGGGTTGAACTGTCTAAAGATATCATTTAATGTCAATGAAGTTATTAAATTATGAAACTCATTCTTGATTTAACTTTGGTATCTTTCGTTGCTCCCCTTCTATCCATAATTGGGTCTATAGCTAGGTTAAAATCCCCTCCCATACAAATTTTAGCATGTGGAAAATTACTATTTATAAGCCTTCTTAACTGCATCAGTAATGGAATTTGTTTTTTTTCCTCGTTTGGTGCGTATACATTAACTAATAAAAGTTTGAAATCCGAGACTGTAATTTCTGCCATTATATATCGCCCTTCGTTGTGTTTCAGAACGGAACCTACTTGAATAGCAGTTGATTTGCGATTGATTAGAATTGCTGTGCCACCGCTATGCTTAGTACCATGTGAATACAGAATAGTTCCTCCCCATTCATTACGCCATTTCTTTTCTATTTCTGGGCTGCTATAAGTTTCTTGTAAAAATATTAGATCAGCGTTCTTATTTCTCAAATATCTATATATCGCTTTTCTCTTTTCAGATCTCTAAGGCCTCTCACATTTAAAGATAAAAGTTTTAGAGTTGACATCAAGAAAGAAAAAAAAAGGGGAAAGGGAGACAAAGTGGTCCCTAGAAGAAAAAAACAAACAACAAACTCAAAAACAAACCCGGAAAGGAAAGGGGAACGCAAAAAAGAGACGTCCCACCTCAAGTTACAATAACATGACTATTTAAATTCCAACACTGCATCACCGTATAGGTACATGTGTCAAGTTTTAAGTTTTCGCGCCAAATTATCTAAATTTACATATAACTTAACACATGTAGTGATTGACACTCTCAGCTTTGAATACCTATCTTTGTTGTTGTGGTGGTGGTGGTGGTGGAAATCTTTCAAAACAAAAGGAAGACGGTTCCAGTTACGCAACTCTTAACACCTTGAGTGACATCTTTCAGAACTGTTGTTCATCATTTGCACATTAAATACTGGAAACAAATCAACAGATAGTGAATTCCATATTGCGTAACTTGGTTCTCCCGCCTTTTTCCAAACAAAAGGTAGAATAATGGAAACCTGTTCGACCTCAGTTACTAGAAAAGTTCGACTGAAGTGATTTTTTGTGGCATACGAGATTAATTTTCAACATTGCTGGTTTTTTTCATAATCTACCATAAAGATTTTTCCCGGTATTGTTTTCCATCAATAAAAAGTTTCCCGTTTCTGTACTTAACCTTCTGTTTATTTGTCCGTGCTGCTACGATGATCGGTTTCAACTTCTTTCTTGTTTCCAAGTCTTCTCTAAGATTGTCAAATCTTCGGTTACGAAAATTGCAGTTCCCTGTAGTACTGTCCTTGCTTCTTTCAGAATTTGAAATCTTTTGGACGACTGTAGAGCTTCATTACAATCTGTCTAGGTTTACCATTTCGCCTGGTTCCAACTCTATGGGCATTTTCGACGACATCACCAGTTATTTGGAACTTCGTTGACAGTATTTTCTTCACAATTTATATTGTATTTTCATCATTCTGCTCTCAACACCACCAAACCTTAATTAAAACTTCTCAAGTACCTCTCTTGCTTTAGCTGGTCTTCTTTTAGATCTCCTAGTTGTTGTCTTGTTATTTGCAGTTTGTTGTCCAACCCCGCTAATTTCTTTCTCGGCGTTTCATTCTCTGCTTTGATGTCGTTTACCTCCGCGTCCGTAAAGTTCAGCGACTGTTCAAAGTCTTTCTGATTTTCTTCAAGTTTATCCAGTCTTTGTATCATTTTCAGCTGAATGTCGTTGTCTTCTCAAGTTTTTCCTGCAAACTTAACACCGCTGAATGCATAAACTTTCTGAACTCACGTTCATCTTCTACGATCTCGGCATTTTTGTCCCCAGGTGTTACACTGAAGCCGTCGTAGTCCGTAATAGCTCTCGCTGTACTGACCGTTGTTGATGTTGGTTGTGAGGCTTTTTGGGAGGTTTTGGTGGTTCTTCCACTTCCTGGTTGGGTTTTCTCCATTTCACTTGCTTCTTACTGTTATCCGCTGTGGTATAAATCGGTAGCTGTTGATTGCAGTGTCTGAAACTCTGGTAAAATTTTCTTAGAGGCGGAGCGTCAAAGAAACACGTCTTCACTCTGTCGCCATTGCACACGTAGGGTGTTTCGTGAAAAGTTAAAACAACTTTCAGGGCTACCGTCAGACATTTCGGCAAACAACTTCGATCCACTAGGCAAAAAGAAATAGTGCATCACGTTAGAAGGGTTTTTCGCGGAACGTGAATATGAGTGTTGAGACGAGTGACTAATTTACCCTTTAAATTCAATAGTAGCAAGAACTGAGGCTCCAGAAAATGCCGCGCTTTTCAACCATAAAGGGCGCCGACAACACGGGCGCGCAAGAATGTTTATCTTTTTATTCCATGTGAGCGGGATCTGGCTCGCAATATCACAAATCGAAAATGTGAATTGGATCTGTAGACCAAATTTCGATATTCTGTTTTGTTGCGTATACAATGTCAGAATACGTCCACTTCAACCTTTTAACTATTGCTATTTACACATCATAATTTACATTTTAACTCAAATTTCGATTACGTTGTCCGTTTTCTAGAAAGAAGTATTCCTGGCCGCGAAATGTACCGAACGTGTTCAAATTTTGATTTTCTAATTTAACTTACAAAATCAAGAGCAATTTTACATAAAAACGTAGTTTCTATATCCCCAAATTCAGTAGCAAACTGCAATTTTGCCTTTTTTACATGTCCTTCTTTGATTTCAATATCATAAAGTGGTTGACCTGAAAATGCCACGGATTCTGGTACTCATGAAATTATTGATGAAGAAAGCTATTACTGTGACACTACAACTGAAATTACAACCTGTGTAATAGAAGAAATTATTTCAGTTATAAATGCTATGATCAAGAATACGATTTACCAGAAGGTGTTCATGAAGTTGATGATAATGAGAGTGACAATGATATAGCCGAATAAATGAACGTTTAATAGTGTATGCATGCAACTGTTTATAAGCATTTAGTTTGAGCAAGTATGCATACCAAAACTGTTGTCGAAGGCAAGCTGCAAGGTCATGCAACTTATAACAATAAAAGGCATTTGCCTTATGACCGGAAAATGTTAAGATGTGTTTTAACACGCTAAAAGCACAGGGGGCTGTCTAAATGTCCGTCCCCAGGGGTGGGTAGTGTTTCGTTGTATTGCTAATAAAGATATATTCTACCAACCTTTGGTGTTTTGGTCTTAAACTTAGCACTGCCCTTGACAATCTTGCGTTAACGTTTATCAACATGCTGTATCTATTATCTGATGAGTTTGAGTGCCTAATTGGCCAAAGTAAGCAAGGATAAATTACTAAGCTGTGGACGCTGTCACCAGATTATCACCGGATTAAATTGACAAAGTCTACAACGAACGCGCCAGTAAGGTAAGACTCTTCAGTTATACCTTACTGGCGCGTTCGTTGTTGACTTTGTCAAATTTAATCCGGTGATAATCGGTGAGAGCGTCCACAGATTAGTAATTTACCCTTGATTACTTTGGCTAATTAGGCACTCAAACTCATCAGATAATAGACGCAGCATGTTGATAAAACGTATTCGCAAGATTGTCAAGGGCAGTGCTAAGTTTAAAGCGGCACTTTTCAATCCCAGGTTCTCGCATTAGTGGAGTTCTCCTCCCAGTCAAACACATGGCCAGTATGATGTTTGATTTCTATAACATTAATTACACAAACTGACCTCAACCTTTTGTCACATTTTGCTAATCCTGCAAACAGAGTTTATGCAAGCTTTTGATTGACGGTCGGTTCAAATCGCCAACGGTCATTGATTCCCCGCCACAAACGCTCGAATTTCCTAAAAAATTGTCTTCCAGTTGCGTTAGACATTGAATATAACCACAGAGTTCGATCGGCAGAACCTTCACGCTGACCGCTTGGCAGTCTGTCTGTGTTTTTGTGGCCGGGGAAAACTAAAAAGTGGCACTTTTTTGAGCGTGTGCCCGCGTGTTACCTGTTTGGTGTCCACTTACACAATGAACACCACCATATCTTGGCGTCCTTTTAAAGGGACGCTCCGCCTTTAAGACCGAAACACCAAAGGTTGGTAGAATACTTTATTAGCGATACAACGAAACACCTACCCACCCCTGGGGACGGACATGTAGACAGCCCCCTGTGGCTAAAAGTATCACAGCATCAGATCCGGTCAAGGCAATTTATCACAGATTCTTCATTGTCCTTTTGGATAAAGTTCACTCCACGGAAGAGTATTCATTTCTTTCAATTTGCCCATTATTCAAATGCGATCTATCCATTTCATGTTTTTTTTTCATGTATGTAAATAGTAAAATAAAGATAATAGGCCTATTCATTATCATGTTAATTGTGGCTCAGCATAGGTGGCTGTATAGAGTGGAGGATGGATACATCAAATTTAATTTGACCGAAACTAGACCGGGTTCTGAAGGCAGGTGAGATTTTCAATTTTTTTACCAACAGTGAATATTTTGTCGAGGTTACTGAATAGAACTTAATTGAATGTTAGCAAAATTGTTTTAGATCAAACAGGAAAACTATTGTTGATCATTTTAATCAGCTTCTTGAATTTTATTCTGGTGTCACTTCTCGGGTAATGAATGGAAACTATGCATTGACAAACACCTCGGGCTGGGGATCAGAGAGAAGGGAATGGATTGAACAACATGACTACATGCTAGAGGAGGTGGATCTAAAAACGATAGGAAGAAGGGGGACTTGATAACACATTAAATGTCATACGGATATATATGGATACTTTGGCACTTAACGTTCTCGTTTTGGGTATATGGTTGGACTAAAGTGAAAGACTATGGTGTTAATCAAAGTCGCAGTGTTGTTACAGAGCGATGGTGTAATATCCTTCTTATCATTTTTTCCGAAGGTCTAAATGTACTAAAATGTATGAAGGTGTATATTTTTTCTATTTCTCACACTATGGTTCATAACTATGGAAGACCGGTCACGACATGCGACATGCGACCTGCGACTTCAAAACTGCGACCTGCGTCCTGCGAGTTTGAAACATGCGACCTGCGACTTTGGCATTTAGACCAAGGTGTAGGCCTAACCTGCGACTTCACAACAGCGACCTGCGTCCTGCGTGTTTGTCAAACTGCGATATCAGTCTCGATTTGTTCGCACCATTGCTCTGAACACGAGCCTGAAAAACACGAGGGACACCATTGCACTATATTAAAACAGCCGGTTTACCGCATTCTCGCGACCAGAGCATAATTTTCGCACCGCTGGCCTACGCAAAAATCGGCCAGCGAAAGAATTCAACCAGCGATAGAAGTGCACGAATTTGTGACGGTAGAGAATTCCACAAACGAAGAGCACAAATTTATTTTCCTTCTTACGATAGGCAAACTGATCTGAAATAATGCAATAGCAATATGGTTTTAAACGTCTACATCAGAGTTAGTTTCTGGAACTTTTCTGCCCACATGATCTAAAATATTATATACACACACAAAATAATATGCACATATTATAGTATGTACATATTAGGCTTAAACACTGAAAATAGGATTGTAGGAGGGTTTAATTATGTCCTGTTTTACAGTTTTAACTCGCGTTATCTATAAAGAAAGTCGGTCACTGGCTATTCATGGTTAGCAAATATGTTTGGATTGCACTTCTGTCAATATCAGTATTATTTTAACTGCTTTTACTTTGCATATGTTATTTGTGTAGACAAATGTAGTCCGAAGTTAACCAGTAAGAATATTTTTATTTTTCCAAATCAACAAAAAGTTGGATCAATTCGATTTTTTGACGGAATTGAGTTTTGCCAGACTTGGTGAACGATTTACTAAAGCGAAAGCAATGGCTTATTAATTGATCGATGTTGAACGTTAAATCTCATTTCCACGTTTTACCCTTTGAGCGCTGTAATTTTCTCCCACCAAATTTTAGTGCAAAATTTTACCAATTGTATGAATTTTCTGTAATTTTTTGATAATTTTGGACCAAATCGACATCACATTTCATTGGCTACAGGTTTTTCCCAAAATTTTTGCAAAAATTGGAGAAAAATTGACAGGGGTTTATTATATAAAGGGGACAAAAATCGACTTTGGCGCTCAAAGGATTAAAGTTCACGCAAGACGCCTCCAATCTAATACTGAGGAAAACACCATGAAGCGTTACGTGTTGTTGTCGCATGTCGCAGTTGTGAAGTCGCAGGTCGCAGTTTGACAAACACGCAGGTCGCTGTTGTGAAGTCGCAGGTTACACCTAGGTCTAAATGCCGAAGTCGCAGGTCGCATGTTTCAAACTCGCAGGACGCAGGTCGCAGTTTTGAAGTCGCAGGTCGCATGTCGCATGTCGTGACCGGTCTTCCATACATAACAGCTGTGAATGTACTTATCAAATAACTATAAGAACGAGGCATCTGGCGACGTGTGGTATGATAGTACGTTGTAGAACTGGTTTATTGACTAAGACGCCGCGGCAGAAGGCCCCACGGCCTACGCCGTCGACGACACAGAGTGTCCGAGGAGAACGCTGTCTCTGTCTCGGGAGTGAGATGTGAATCCCAAAGTCTCTGTCTCGGGAGTGAGATGATTAAAACATATCAGAAAGTAACTCTTATTTATACAGTAGCTGTGTTGAAAACGGACGCTATAAAAATTACAATAAAATAGCTTTGACTTTACCGACGTTACAAAAGAATAAAAGTGTACAATTGTCAGTCTACCCGTATTTGACTTTCATAAGAGTATTTTTTCTGAGCCAAACTCAGAGAACGTGAATAGCTGGTGTAACACCGAAATATGGCTTCTCTATCGTTTAACTTCTCGCGTGAGTCATTTCATGCATAAACTTCTGTGGGACTACCGCAAATTTGATGTATTTTGTTCAAGATCAACGGCATCCATTAATTTCCGATTTACTTATGTTACATTTTTTAATGACAACGTGAACTCAATCAACACACTTGTATTTGACTGTCACTAATATCAATTGTTTTGTCTCTGATGGACGTCAATACTTACTTTCGGATTTACAGATATCTGTTTTAATTTGGAACGAGACGATTTCCCGCCTTACGTTTAATCATACATCTTTATTACCAAAAATTTTAAAGAGGTCCTTCATCTCTTATCGTCAAAATGGGTCACCCGGTCATGGGTCTCCTTTTCGGCAAAGAGTACACAGTTGCGCGGCGGGTGTGAAACATTGATCCGCGGTCTTTCTTCGCAAGTCCCGTTCTTTTCTAGTAACCGTGGTTGCCGTGTCGAATGTGTTTGGTCATGGTCTTTCATCGCACGATCAATGTGTCAACGGTCGGAGTGTCTCAAAAGTAGGAACGGGGTCTTTGATCTCAAGGTGACAAACGGTCTCGGTGCCTAAGAAGTGGTCTTTCATCGCAAGTGTAAATCCTTCAAGAAACACCTGTTTGTGTAACAAGTATGGAAATTCGAAACACACGTCACTTTTACACGCATACGTCTTTATTTTACCACTATTTTCACTATCATACTGTTTCACTTCACACACGCCTTTATTTTGCCACAATTCTACACGTCTTTATTCTGTCAAGTTTTGTTTCTTCTCCCTTGCTTTTTAACAATAACTAGGTCATACCACATATGTACAGTGTGTGGCTACGCTACCACCGTAAACTTTTTACACACAATCAACAGTAAAACACCAAGTTCTGGCATGTGAAAAGAGTAAACATGTTTTTGCAATCACAGTCCCTCTATCCACCGGTCTGGAAACGTGGCTGGTTTCTTTGTGACACTCCGTGATATGAACCAACACACGATTCACACCTTAAACAAAGGACACTGACAATGTTCAACTGGCCGCTATATCGATGTCGCTACCCCACGATCCTATGACAGCCGCAATGTGATCGTTCAAAAACATGACGTTTGTGGGTTGTTATTTTCAGAATATCACAAAACATTACAACTTGTTCACTTTAGAAACACTAAACAATTTATTTTTTCATTAAATGGGTAACGTTGCCCCTCTAGATAAAGCTTGAAAGGGGCCACACATTATGGTTGCATTATGATCACGATCGAAAAACAAAATGGCCATGCACTGTTCGCAAGTGTCATGGACTATTGCCCGAAATCAAGAAGACAGGCAAAATCAGCTGAATATTAACATCGACAGCTGAGTAGTTCATTACCAACTTGTTATTGTGTTGACATGATAGCATTTTGTAAAAGGTATTACTGTGCCTGAGCGCGAGCGTATGTATCGAGAGTTCGACATATCACAGTCCCTCTAGTGGATAGAGGGACTGTGGCCATATTGACGCTACATGGGAAAATATATATGCGAAAAAAATCTACGTGCATTTCTGCAGTTGTCGTTCCTATTCTGCTCAGTTAACAGACATAATTTCACAGAATATTACACAGAAAACATATTTAGATCATATTTGGAGGCACTGACTACTAGCATTGCAAGAGAAATGGACGACAAATTTTCCGGTGTGTTTCCAGCCGTGCCTGAGCGAGCGTACGTATCGAGAGTTTGCCATATTGACGCTGAATGGGAAAATGTGCGACCACACAACTAAAATCTACATGCATTTCTGCAGTTGTCTTTCCTATTCTGTTCAGTTAACAGGCATGATTTCACAGAATATTACACAGAAAACATATTTAGATCATATTTGGAGACACTGACTACTAGCATTGCAAGAGAAGGGGGACCACAAATTTTCCGGTGTGATTCCAGCCGTTGCTTGTGCTACATATGTCAGCACACTCGCAGTGGTCAACCCCAGAAATTATCGCACACTATCATCATTTACGATGGGATAAGGATCACGAAAAACACACACCGGTTTCAGGATATGATAATTTCTGTCTTCGTGTCGTAGATAGACGCAGAGAACACTTAATAGAGCCAAAAACAGCGAAAATTCGAGAAAAGCGTACACACAATCGGGGACTGTGGCATGCAGGACAAACCCAAGCTACGCATTATCACGTGACTGGCCCTCGTATCGCGGTTCGGCTGTGCGGTCTTGGTGATTGACACCTTTTACAATAGGCGTTTCCAGACCGGTTGCAATGAACAATGTTCCCATTCGAAGAGCTTATACATTCTCTCCAGACCCCGCCCTAAAAAACAGAGCCTAAAAACCCTCATAGGGAAAATTTCTCTGAAAAAGCGTTGAGTCTACAAACATTTTGAATAAAACAAATGCAAGAACAAAACTTTGATTTTGAGCAAAGCACAAAAGCACTTGACCGTTTGGTGGTAGCGCGTAGACTGACCCTCTAACTACGCATACTTTGATAAACCCTTCCTGAACAGCGCCCTCACGAAACAACAAAACATTTATTTCTCTCTATACGATGTACCTTGAGAAATAACATTTTTCTAGCGTCGCTGTGCATTCTTTCAAAACACACGTTTCAAGTTACTACGCACACGTCTTTATTTTGTCTCTTTTTTCACTATCATACTGTTTGTTTCCTTCACTTTATTTTGTCACTTTTCTACGCACACGTCTTTATTTTGTCACTTTTTTCACTATCATACTGTCTCTTTTTTCCACTTCCCCATGCATACACGTCTTATTTTGTCACTTTTCTACGCATACACGTCTTTATTTTGTCACTCTTCTACGCATACACGTCTTTAATTTGTCACTTTTCCACTATCATACATTCACGTTCGGTAGGTCTTCGTCAGCAATTCGCGGTCGGAGTGTCACAGATGCACGGCCGTGGTTTGTGTCAAGCGGTCAGAATGGGTGATTGCACGGCCGTGGTTTGTGTCAAGCGGTCAGAAGGGGTGATTGCACGGCCGTGGTTTGTGTCAAGCGGTCAGAAGGGGTGATCCGCCCACGTAAGCACTGTCACCCTCCCATGCCTCGGCCACCCCTAAACTCTGTCACCCTCCCACCCCCTCGGCCACCCCTAAGAAAATAATGGTTTCTTCCCGGACCCCATTTGTGGCACGTCAATTGACAAGCTCCAACTACTGGCGATTGTATTTGAAGGTCGCATATATTTCATTTCCATCCAAAGGTAATTGGAGCTTGATATCCGACGCGGAAAAAAACATTAGAAAAAAAACTCATATCTATCGCTGTCGCTTTGTAGCTGACAAAAATACTTTAAAAAAATAGAAAAAACTTTCTTGCGTTTTTATAAGTATATCAAAAGACGAGAGCGTCGCTCGACATTCTATTGTTGTGTACAGTTTGGATATGGTAATGAGTAACTCAACGCTTTGCAGGAAATAATTTTAGAGAACAAAGAAGTCGTATCTTTTCATCGGAGGCAATACGAATTCTTAGAGACATTCGCTTGTATTGAACAAAACAATTGAGCCAAAGGGTGACGAAACATGATAGGTGCTCAACGACAAACTGATGGAAAGCCAAAAATCAGCATTTATCGGAGCATGCATCTAAAAGTTTTCGCGAGTATGTCTATGACGCAAAGGTAAACGTTCAGAAGCAAATAACTGAAAAAAGACTTGTTAGGGTGCTCGGACAGTTAAGAACCCCACACAACAAAAGTTTATATAAACTGGAGCAAATGCGACAAAACAAGAATATTCTCAGGTCTCGCAGAATTCGTGAAACCAACAATGATAAAAGAAACGATTTAAAGAAAAAGCGATTTGAGGAAAATGTAGCTGAATTTTCACCAAGGAGACGTGTGAGAAAAAAATATCTAGCGTTTGCATTGGCGAGAAGAGAATTAGAAACAAACAAACAAGCAATTGCATATTAAGATTAAAAAAGGAACACTAGATGAAAACAAAAAACGTCAAAAAATATTTATAAAAAGTTCGATATGGAATGTTCAAGAGTTCGTGCTTTTGTACATTTTCTTCTCATGGTTAAACTTCAAGTGGTCTTCACAGTCAATGCGATATGTTCATATTCTTTTACCTCATTCTTGCTTGGAGTCCTGTGGCAGTTCTGGTTTTGTCGTCGTGGACGTGGCCCGCTTCAGTTGTCCGACGGACGCCGGAGAAACATCTTCTACGAGACTGTTGTAACCTGTCCTGTTGACGCCTGGAACTTTCCGTTGGTTGGTATCGGCTTCCGGGGAATTGGTCAGTGGCACTCGCTGTCGGTACGGAAATCTTCGTACGGCAATCGCTCGTTGAAGAGACACTCGCTCTCTGTACGGAAATCTTTCGGCGTAGGAGTTGTATGGCTTCCTTCGAGTCGAGGGGATCGCTCATAGTAGAAACACTCGCTTTTCTGTACGGGAGACATCTACTCAGTGTTCTTTTTCGGGGATTGCTCGTGGTAAGCTTTCTGTACTCACTTGGCTGTCGAGAGGCAGTCTGATTTCCCAATCAGACTTTTAAACCGGGTTTGGAACTCCACCATATCAAATAACTATAAGAACGAGGCATCTGGCGACGTGTGGTATGATAGTACGTTGTAGAACTGGTTTATTGACTAAGACGCCGCGGCAGAAGGCCCAACGGCCTACGCCGTCGACGACACAGAGTGTCCGAGGAGAACGCTGTCTCTGTCTCGGGAGTGAGATGTGAATCCCAAAGTCTCTGTCTCGGGAGTGAGATGATTAAAACATATCAGAAAGTAACTCTTATTTAGGGGCAACATCAAAAGTTCAATATAGTAAATCTAACTTAATTGCTTAAGTTTGACCTCAGACCCCCCCCCCCCCCCCACCGTTCTAACTTAACTGACCTAAAATTGAAAAACTTTGCGGACTCATACCCTGTACGAATTCTTTCAGACGACGTACCAATGTACCATTGAATTAAATAAAAATCGAAAATCATTATAAGATAACAAAAATACTTTTTATTGCAGCCAGAACACAACAAATTTGCACTGAAATTTGCCTTGAAATCGTAAAATTTGCCAAAAAGCGTTAAATCGTTTTTGACGGCACAGAAATTAATTTGGCCAAAAACCCCCCACCCCCAAACTTAAGCAATTAAGTTTTTTTTCAAACATCGATCTTTTGACGTCGCCCCTTAGTCACTTGACGTAATTCATAGTGCATGTGTGCGCGCGTGCTTCTTTTTGCATTTTCCCTGACAAAGATATTTTACATTGTGTAACCGCAAAAGAGCTACATTTTATTCAGCGCGCTGCAAAAAGTAACACTTGATTTAGTTAACCAGCGTACAATAAACCATAGCAACAATAGAAATACCAGAATACCGAAGAGTCGGTGTAAATACAGAGACAGGATGTTAGTGAACGCTCACTACAAAGCATGAGTGCTGGGAAACGCCCTGGAAAAATCTCTGTGTATTCGAAAAATCGCACTTTTCCCAAAAATCCCAGGGGGGGGGCAGCTGCCCCCCCTGCCCCCCCCGCAGGCTACGGCTATGCATATGTTATTTTGTGACAGCAAACTGAGTTACATACACAGTATGAATAATCTTTAAAAGAAGGGAATTTCGGACAAGCATTTTACATAACTACAATATAGTCCAGTGGTATAATGGCCTATGCTGAATGCTATTCGCAGAGGGTGACGTCAATAACAAACTATTTTACATTAGCAATTCAATTAACCGCATATCTTTGTTGTAGGACAATGCCACCAATACTACAGAATGCACATTCAGAACTGTTTTCTGACATCCGGTGTAGCGATGAATTCACGTTCTATGTGAATGGTAAAAAGGTAAGACCCACTACTATAATAAAGTCCTACAGTTATATCATTATCTTTAATTTATATATGAGGTTGCAAATTTTCTGTTACAATACTGGAAACCATTACATACT
The DNA here is from genome assembly GCF_041260155.1 of Ptychodera flava. Lineage (NCBI taxonomy): Eukaryota > Metazoa > Hemichordata > Enteropneusta > Ptychoderidae > Ptychodera > Ptychodera flava. Next base: position 7,968,877 of record NC_091936.1, read on the forward strand.
GGCGCATATTTTATGTTTCCAATTCGTTTACATCCTAAATAAGCGTGTCGCAAGACTCTTTTACCTTTTCTTATTTGTATTTTTTTGAGGAATTCTAATTATCTAAACTCAGAGTCATTTTCATGAAAGCTTGTCAAGCATTTCATAACGAATACTTCCCGTAGAGGGACCGCTGTTGACGCCGGACTGCGGGTGTAGAAGGGACACATCCATCTTATTTGAATGGAGAAAAATATCAACGAATTAACTAGTGTGAAAGGGAGCTCAGGAAAAAGGCACACAGAGCACTAGAAGAGGAATAATTTCGACATGTTTTCATGCTTCATGGACCAATAAATATCAAAAGACGCGACACCTAGATTGATATGGAAAAATGATCGCACCTTTCACAAACGGAGATGACCAGACCACGTGACCCACTACCGTCCATGGGATACACAATTATTGGTTGAAAGCCAAACTTTTGAAGCTCACAGAGAGACGTTAGTCGAGTAGTATGTTCATCACCATTGGTGAAAGATCAACTTTTGCCCATATGACGACCGAATGTTGAAACAGCATGCGGTGGATATTCATGGTTGCATACATTTAAAGCACGGAAACGTGTCGGAATTTTCCTCATTTAGTGCTTCATGAGCTTTTTTGCTGAACTGTCTTTCATAATATTAAGCTTGTCTACTCAAAATAGATAAATATTCGGCTGACGCGAACTGTGTCCTTTTATACCCCCGGACAGCCCAATTGTTTTTCTTACGCTCACAAGGTGTGAACTGCGCATGCATTTTAGTATTGAAGCAGGGGAATTCCATATTTCAAAGGATTATTTCTTTGTTTTCCTAAGGTTGTTGATAAGCATGTTGACCCTGAGTTGACCTTACTGATGTACCTGCGAGATGTCTGTATCCCTTATTGTTAAGTTCAATCTCTGTTATAATTTTTGTGGAGAGAGAGAGAGAGAGAAGAGAGAGAGAGAGAGAGAGAGAGAGAGAGAGAGAGAGAGAGAGAGAGAGAGAGAGAGAGAGAGTTGGCAGTGCGCAAGTGTCTGCGTAAACCTGTCACTTTCATTATTTATCAACGTCCCTATGTATAAGATATCAAGGGATAGGTAAACCTTTACTGACTTTATTTTAAACGACCATCAATAAAGGGGTCCTTTCTCGTACTCTTACAACTATGTTCAGGCTCAAAGCAGCAACAAAGCACGTTATATTCTGTTCTACTCGACACGAGTGCTTAGTGTCTGCATTGGTTTAGTACAGGAACTTTTGAGACGCGCCAGGACAGAATTAATGGGGGGGGGGGGGATAAGGGGCGGGTCACCAATTTTCAAATTGCAGGTGTTGTGGGGGAGGGTTACTAAACTTTGTGCATGCATTTTTTGCAGAGTCGTTAATTTTCATGCTTGGAAATTTTGATAAAATGTGATCAAATGTTTCGATGATCTGAATAAAACTTTATCCTACGGCCACATAGAATTTAAATAAAAATCGATATTTCGGGCAAACGTCAGTTTGCAAGTCCAAATCTGTCGGACACGTTTGACTAATTTAAATTTCTTTATGACTAGGCAAGGCAAGAGATCACAAAATTTACTCCAGGTCCTTTCACATGTTGCAGGAACATAGAAATATGTAAGAAGAAAATTTCCTTTGAGCATTATTATTTTCACACCCGAAAATTAATGAAAATTGAACATTTTCTAGGCTTATCACATCATTTCTATCGAAGATTAGTGTTGTGCTGTCAAAGCTTGTACGTCAAGTTTGTTCAAGGGCCATTCCTTTCTGATATACAGAGGTAATTTAAAGCATAATAGAGCTTCCAAATCACGCCATTTAATTACTGTAATTTCAAAATCTTCTATATCAGGCGAGGGAGCCTGCCTCCCCTCTTACTTACATCACGTTATCATCAATTTTCATTAACCAGCCCAAAGACTAAAATAGAAAACGTGCTACCAAATCAATGCATTACATTACTATATATAATTTCAAAATATTGAAAATCATGAGGGGGACATTCCTACTGACCTCCATAGCTACTCCTTTCATCACATTGTCTTCATAAGTTTTCTTCAAGATACTTTTATAAAGGCTAAACAAGCAGCATAACAATAGTCAAAATAGTTGCTATAAAGTGCTATTAAATGTATCAGCTACTTTACCAACTTTTTGCGAAATTGACTGACATTTTGTATGTGATGTGGATCTACAGTAACAACATTAATTACATGGAAACACTGTAGATTGCTCATTAGGGCGAAGTATTAGTGGCGGAGCGCAGAGAGCGCCCTCAAGGGACGGATCTTGCAGTCTGGTCTAATCATGGACTAGTTGGGGAATGTACGCTCTAACACGATTAATCCCAGACGAATACCAAAGTACGCTTAATACGGATGTGATAAACTAAGATGAGTAGGCCTATCTTGGTAGAATAAAATGTAGGGAATACACATTGATACCTGTACAAACGATTGAATCTTCAATATGATTTTACAGTTGGTTATGTACAAGGACAACTTTTCACACACTTTTTGGCCATCCTAAATATTGAGACAGGTCAGTAATTCCTGTCCTCTGTGTTACATTTATTTTTGAGTATTTGGACTGCATGTACTCGTATATTCTTCATGCCAGCAGCGAATTGTCCAAAAGGGAATGTCAGCCTGATACTGTGAGACTGAGGACCATTGGTGATTTCAGCTGCACAAGAATCGTGCTTCACTCTGTCATTACATTTCCTGGCAAAAATTGAGTTGTACTTGGCTGTTTTCTAACATCTCTATTCTACGTGTGCCTGCTAACTCGGGGAGTTCAACATATAATGCACAACGAAATCGCACGCGCGCGAAAACGCACACAAGTATTTGAGCAAGCATTACTAAAAGCTCGAATACGTTGAACTAGTGTCTGGTCTATAAGGTGAAAAACATGTATGCATCATAACACATATGCAGTTAACATGTATTTTGAGCATCATTGGATACTCGTTTAGTTGTCTTCCTTAACCAACGATGAAGTATATTTAAAAGGAACAAAGCTATCTTGCGGAGAAGGTGCATGCGGAGCCTGCAGTGTAATGATTTCGGAATTTGATCCCGTGTCCAAGAAAATAAGGTACGTACATGATGAGTTACCCTTCGGATTCGTTGAGATGGAACATGTCGATTCGTGTGAAATCGCTCAACATGGTCATAGAAAATTATATAATAATTACTGTTACGGATGAGAAATTTTACCAGAGGTTATTGACCTTTCCTCTAGATACACTTGACGTGTATTGTGAAATCTGTCGAATTGAAGTGCAGACGTCGACGTCATCAAATATTTGTAATAGTGAATGAGTGTTGATTCTGTTTATCCAATATCACCGGACTGATAACGAAGTGACGACAAGGTGATTAAGATTATTTTAATGAGTCTCTCAGTTTTGTATTGCTTTATGTAAATTCATGCATACAGAATGTAATCTGTGCCCAATCAGATTGTAATGATTCAATCATACCAATGTTTTACATGTTAAGTCACTCCCCTGGAAAAGAGACTAGTACTTGCAAAGTTTCAATCAGAGAGAAGGAATCTAGCGGGAGATGGGAGTACCTCATACTATTGAGCCTATTCCCGACTACGTGTAAATTACTGGGCACACCTGAAGTGTAATCTTTGATACCATACAATAAATGAACTATAATCGGACACATGTCTCGATGGATGACTGTTCTCGTCAGACCCTAGTACCTCGTCGCATAGATTACCCGAGGTGGAAATACAGCGAGTGAGAACTCTAGTAATAACATTACCCGATATATGCGTATATACTTGAAATAGTGCTGCATTACTGATGTTTTCATTTCTTTCAAATCAATGTTTTGGCGTACTGAAAACTACCAAGATATTTACTAACAGCAGCTTTCCGTGTGGTCTGTCGAAGTGGCTGCAATCTTTAATATGCCAACAATGTATCCCGTTATTTTCTTGTAAATGTTGGAATATTCACCATCTTTGTAAACGTTCCGTTATCTAATGCATTAGCGTTTTTCTCCATTTCTCGGCAAACGTTTCGTTTTCTTATATGAGGTGTTCACGTACCTGATGACTCTCTATGGGAGCCCTGGTTTATCCATGTGTAGCTGAGGTTGAAACAAATTATCTTGCCTCATCTGCAAATATTTATAGTTGTGACGACGGACTTAAGGAATACCAAAGCCATAATAACTACGGATGTGTAATTTGTTAATCTCAAGATATCTTCCATTCTCCGGTTGTCTTTGAATTTGACCCATCACATGGTGCCAAGAAAATTTAGTACCCTATCATTAGTGTCTTGGCAGGTAAATTCAACAGGTTTAGCGTCACTTTAGTTTTCACGTCAGTTCAAAAACTAACCATGTAAAAGAGAAATGATATATTGCAGCTACAAAATGTAGGTCATCAAATGTCATGGATTCAAGGGAGCTTGTTTCTTGGGCGATTGTTGTGTGTATAGAAACACAAGATACATCATATTGTACTTTTCAAACCAAAAATAAACATCTGCTAATTATAATTTATAGTTTAGGAATTTTGCTCGTAGTGGGTGATAGCAAAGCGCTTATTTCCTTTCCTGTCTTTGTACGGAAATTGTGAATCGCAAAAACTAATCAAATATTAAAGGTTGAAAAAGGCTTGGACGCAGTTTAATCTGAAACATTTCAGTAATAGCTTCTGCTACACAAACATCAAACATGACAGTTGCACGGACGCGTGCATCCAAATAAAACCTTTCTGTGCTTATTAGTGCTAGTTTGGAATCCTTTCTTATGAATTAGTAACTTAAGTCAGATATTATTTTTCCCCGTCCTGTGGGCCGTTTAGGGCATGTATTAACCCTGCTATCATATTTATTTGACGCTTTTTATTTTTGTTTATTTCACTCTTTTATCAGCGCCCGAATAACCTTTTCGGTAACTTTCGTTTCATCGGCCCTCAAGCTAAAGTACAGGTCACAAGAAAGTATACATCTGTTAAGAAAGTTCCTTTTCACATAATCGTTTACGTCATTTTATTTTTGGAAATATAAGAAAGGGTTTGTTATATTTCGATTGAAAGTGCATTCCACACATTAGCTGCACAGTTTTGAAAAGTACGTTGACCGAATTTTTAGGACCATGTAGGACCATAAAAATCTTGACGATCAGAAGATCATATGTGATGAATATGGACATCACTTTGCAAATAATGTAAACAAAAAATAGATCAATACTATGGACCACACCCATCCATTCAAACATTTGAATGTCAAAATTGCTGCGAAGTAAAAGATAAGAAACATACGTCTTTGCAGAAGGCTGGATTGAGTCAAATTTGTTTTCATTAATATTTTTAGGTGACATTCTCCGACTAACACAAGGTCTATTTTTACCTACAATTGTAATATCACATTTTTCTGTCATGTCTTCAGCCACCACTGCGTCACTGCCTGTTTGGTACCGATTTGTTCTGTACATGGTAAAGCTGTTACCACGGTTGAGGGCGTTGGCAGTGTCGCCGACAAACTACATCCTATACAGGTCAGTACAAATAATTTATAAGAAACGTTCGAATAAATAGCATGTCATAAGCCATCTTTGTAAATAGGATTTCATGTTTAGGCTTTTCACCACCATGGATTCTTGCAAGTCTTTTTCTATGGTGAAAACTGGAACCTGACACCAGAAAATTGGTGAGCGTGTTAGGATTGTCACCATAGCACTGACGAGATGAAAAGGAATGTACAATTATACATACACATATATATATATATATATATATATATATATATATATATATATATATATATATATATATATATATATATATATATATATATATATATAATATATATATATATATATATTTATTATTTATTTCAGACTGGGTTGTCCATATACAGAAAAGAAATTTAGTAAATGAAAATGAATACAAAACTCAGACCTTTGAAAAAAGAAAAGAAAAGAAAAACTACTTCAAATACAGTTGTTTTCTCCAGAACTTGAAGAATGCACTATCAATTACTCTATCTGATGAGGAGATAGCGGCAATAAGTAAATTTGTTGATTTTTCAAGTCTACATTTAAAGCTATAGATATTTCTGCGCATAACTTCTCCAAGAGACATGATATGATTTGTAGCATACATCGCAGAAGCACTACTAAATGAAGGAAGACCTAAAAGTCTTCTCCATACATTATTATACATAACCTTTAACTTATTCATAACTTTAACTCTATAAGTTACCCAAAGATGGCAACAGTATAGATTTCCACAGTAAGCTGCAAATAAAGTCTTTTTCACTTCTGGACTACAACATTTAAATTGCCTCAATAACATGTTCGCTCTAATACAAAATGCCCGTCTCTGTCTTTCAATATCGTCATCGTCATACATACCTCTACAAATGACATGACCAAGGTAGGTATGCGTGGATACAAAACTCAGTGTTTTATCATTGAGTGTCAGTCTAGGAATTCTTTGGACTTGTACTTTTGTCCCATTAAAAATCATGCACACAGTTTTACATGGATTGAAAGTGATGTCAAACTCTTTGGCGTAAATTTCACATATTCTGAGGAGACACTGTAAGCCCTTCGCACTTGGGCTGAGTAAAGTCATGTCGTCAGCATACGCTAAATTATTTGCACAGACGCCACTAATGTGACAACCTACATTACAATCAGAAAGCTGATTTATCAAATCATCAACGTACACATTAAAGAGATATGGGGAAAGAACACCCCCTTGTCTCACACCATTAGAAACATGAAACCAGTCTGACAAAGAATCCAGCCATTTTACACAGAATAACTGATTTCTATACCAATAATAAAGTAATCTGACAATGTACATAGGAACATTCCTGTCAATGAGCTTTTTCACCAGTTTAAAGTGGTTCACCCTGTCGAATGCCTTAGAGGCATCCATGAAGCATGCAAACACAGGACCACCTTTTGTTACATAATAGTTAATAATTTCTTTGAATGCAAACAGACAAAGGTCGGTAGAATGGTCCTTCTTGAAACCGAATTGTAAATGGTGAGACGTAATAAAATCACGACATCTTGACAGTAAAATATGCTCAATAAGCTTGGACACCACCGACGCCAAGGCAATTGGTCGGTAGTTGCTAGCATCACTGGCTAGCTTCGACTTGTCTTTAACAATGGGAACTAAGATAACTTTCATTACAGCTGATGGTAAGTAGCCGTGGATAAACATGGCATTAATACAATGCGTGAGGAGTGGTAAAATAGACGAATGGGCAAACTTCAGATGCTCAGCAGTAATTTTGTCGACCCCAGAGGACTTTCCGTCTGGTAACTTTTCGATGGAAGAGAGCACCTCATCTTGGCTTACGTACAGGTCGTGGGGAAACTTAACAGAATTTATCTGATCCTCGATATCGACCCCACCTGAAACAGACTGAACAGAGTTCAAAATCCCACAGAAATGATTTTTCCACATATTGACAATTTCACATTGCCCAATAGCTCCGTTAATGTTGTCGGTAGACGAAACCTTTCTACAATTCTGTTTTCGCACTTCCTTCCAGAAGTTATTCTGATTGCGGCACCTGAGACTATCAGCCATTTTATCGGCCCTGTTTTGATTTTCTAGCCTCTTACAAATGCGAAGGTTGTGTTTAAACTGGGCACGTGATTTCCGCATTATTTCAAAAAGGGGGCCCTGTTTAGGTTTCCCTCCCTCCACCCAGAGTAAAAACATAGAACGGGCAATGTCATGCGAATCTTTGACAAAATCGTTCCATCCAGGAACAACATTAATCTTTTTAGACCCCTTTAAGTTAACACTTTCACTAGCAGCAATATTTAAAGCGCCAATGATATCCTCATAAAGCTTATCAATAGCTTGCAAGTGACTCTTGTCTTGACAGTTAACATCATGACAAAATAATTCCTCAGGTAGGTTAATGCTGGCAATACTGGCTTTGGAACACTTAGTGTAATCAGAAATATTTTTTTCCGACAACCGCTTCCAATCAACATATAAACAATGCTGAGATGGACGACCATGATTCAACTCGCTGTCGGGAATGTTGTCAAATTGCACGACTATTGATACTGGAATATGGTCAGAGTCAACGAAGTTGTGAAGCATGGACACAGAGACCACATTGTTATGTGAAATTTCAGTGGTGACGCAATGGTCAATCCAAGACGTACTGCCATGGGCATCGCTAACATATGTGAAAGAATCAGAGTCTAAACCTAACAAATCAACATCCGAAATAATGTGACCAGATTGCTCGCAATGTTTCTTTAACTCTTGGCCAAATCCCGTATTAGAGTTTACATCTGCATTCCAGTCACCTATAACAAAGACATTTGCGGTATCAATGTCAAGCAAAATGCTATCAATCTTTAGCAAGTATTCACTATACTCTTCAAAATTGTGGTTTGTGTTAACAGGCAAGTAGCAATTAACAATAGCAAGTTTGTTGTTGCCCTTCTCTAAAACAAAACCAAGCAGACGACTGTCGTTAAAATCAAGAATTCTAGCATGGCTTCCAAGAGATCTTCGCCATAAAATAGCGACACCTCCGTATGGTCTACCAATACGTAATTCAGTTGAGTCAAAAGCTGAAACACCAAAGGAGGTAAAATCAGGATGAATATTGTCTAAGACTGAAAGCTCCTCTTTGGCAAGCCAGTGCTCTTGCAAAAGACAAATATCATGTACTTCACACAACTCATAAATCGAAGGAAAACATGACTTTACAGATCTACAATTATAAGTTACGATACGTAAACTACTATTGTTATCTGTCATTTTCTGGGGGTTTGTAGAATTTCCTAACAAGGACATCTTGAGGCCAGTTTAATGGATCTAAAACAGTAACCAGGTCAACATTTGACAATTCAACCACAAACGATGCATATGTGTCATATTTGGTTTTCAATCTCGTGCATTTAACTCGTTCCCCAAATTTAGCAGCAGTATAACGCTCAACATCTTCCGGCGAGGTTGATGGCTCCAAACGTGAAACGAATATTTTTGTAGAACGATGTGGTCGCACGCCTTGAATACCACTGGTTGCATTCTGCGATGCTCCTATTACGGGCGGGCGTCGCTTCTTTTTCCGGCCTTGAACAAGAACAAATCCGTCGTCACCGGCATCAGGCGGAATGCTGAGCGACTTCTGTCGGGTCTCGGATACCGATGCGGCCAACACCTTTGAGTAGAGCGCCTTGACAGAAGTATTTCCCCCTGGATTGTCAGCTGTGGCAGAAGGAGTGGTGGCAGGATCAACAACGCCATCGTCAACAATGTGTAGCCTTTTCACACCTCCTGTATCGTGATTATCACCTCTAAGTGCGGTAACATCTTCAATCAACCCCATTACAGAGTCACCAACTTTCTGAATTTGTGAATCTTGTTTCATCTGGATAGACTTGATGGAGTTTACCTCATTACGTAATGCCCGAATTTCCCTCAACAAACCAGTGACATCAATGTGTGTGATATCGACAGGAGGAAGATTCGATAAATCCTTTGCAACAAAATTGGGCATCTCTTCTTCTCCTATCTGTTGCAATACATTATACATATCCTGCAGGTTGTTCATTCTTTTATGTTGGCCTTGCCGGCGTATATACCTAGTGTCGGTGGCAAGTACAAAGGCCGTAGAAAGGTCGAAAAGCAACTTCTTCGCAGACTCGACATCATTGTCATTATAAAAGTCAACGCACACTTTCAACAGAGACTCCATCGGCATGATGTCCATTTTACACACCATAAAACACAGAAGCTCATTTATGACAACATCATTCTGGATGATACCGGCACTCTGGTATTCGCTAATACTTGAAGAGATTCGTGTCGTTTCTCCATTAGCCCCAGCATCACTGTATACACCAGCGTCAATGCATACACCATCATCATTATCGGATTGGTTATCGATGCCACTTTGCGAAACGCTTGCATGGGAGCCAAACCGCCTTTTATTACAATTTGGGCAAAGTATGAGGTCACCTTGAGCAGACCTAACACTGCTGGATGTAACTTTGCAGTCATCGCATCTTCGAGTCAATGGCATGATTATGCTAATCAATGAAGAACAAAGAACTGCCACTTCGAGTCACGGCCAAGTCGGAAAAAAGTCCCAAAATCACACGTTTGACGACACAAATCGACACAAATCCTTACCGCAGTTAGCAGAATCACTGCAGCATGAACTCTGCCACTTCTCCTTGGTAAATGCGGATCTCAGTAGCGACTTTGGATCGATCTGGTTCAACTAGTCAGTAGAGCACGAACGGAGCGATGTTGACACCACGGGCGCCACGGTCGACAATATATATATATATATATATATATATATATATATATATATATATATATATATTATATATATAATATATATATATATATATATATATATATATATATATATATATATATATATATATATAGAATAAAATGTAGTCTTCCCAGGGAAGAAAAGTGCTCAATACAAAAATGTAGAGCGGTATAGTATAATATAGGTAGTTTCAAGTAAGAAACTTAGACTTCGTTACACTGTGTGTTTCTGATGATTGCGTTTGCATGAAACGCACAGTGTAACGAAGTCTAAGTTTCTTACTTGAAACTACCTATATTATACTATACATAATATATATATATATATATATATATATATATATATATATATATATATATATATATATATATTTATATGTGTGTGTGTGTGTGTGTAAAATGTATATAAGATTGCGTATGCATGAATGCACGAAACACCGTTGCAAGGTTTTAGTTTCTACTTGAAACAATTTATATTTTGCTTTTTGAACAAAAGATCGGAGCTGATTCCTAAATGTCGTCGCGAAAATAAATACCCCTTATCGCATTTTTGGCCACCTTCCACCAAAAGGTTCATTCCAGGTCTCCCAAACATAAGACTTGCCACGTGGAATAGCATTTGTCTGATGATATATATTATATTTTATCATATGCCTATGCCCGTATCACTTACTCCTAGTGACGTTTAATGTAAAATATCACAAGTGATATTTACACTAAACGTCGTGATATTCACGTTAAACGTCATCAGTTTTTGCGTTGTTCCCGGAACTATAATATTTCTTTTTCAATTTAACTTGTAAACAACGTGACCGTAATTACCTTGCTTTACCCATCACGGATCAACTTCGCAAGAACGGGAAAGTGGTTTAACAAAAAACAATTAGTGACACAGTTTTATGGAAAGCGTTTATTCGGTTTTCGGCAAGAAGCCGCAGAAAATCCCTCTGACTACCTGCCATGATGCTCGACGCCACGGCGCCGATCGTCGACGGGAAAGTACGCTGCCATAGGATTATCACAGCGCAGCGTCAGTTACATCACTCGAAACATTACTGTGACATGTATTATCTGTGACATATAATCATCATATTCAATACATGAAGTTCAGCTCACGTTTAGTTTGTTTTATTTCCAAATTTCATACACATTTGAAGTGTAATTCGACCTCCTCGATCGTGCATGCAATGATGCAGCACTCGGTGCCGTTACGTACGTACGTCATTCTACGCAAGTAGTTTCGCTCGATCCTGTAAAAGAATTCTAACTTACAGTATATTTTGTATTTGTGATAGTCAGACCATAGCAGTGTGGCCGTATCCTATGTGTAGAAAAACTCCTTTGATATAAAACTTTGGACTACTGGCGTTTTATCCCTAAGGGACTGGTCAGTTTCTTCGGCCTGGGGGGGCCGGTGGATTCATGGGGGGGGGGGGGTCACCCTGTTTTTGACTTTGGTGATAGGGGGGGTCACCATGTTTTTGAAATGCCCAATAGGGGGGGTCAGTGTGTTTTTGAATTTCGACACAGGCTCATCATTGCCTAAAATGCATCGTGTCAGCCACAAATTACATCCAGTTGCATTTTCGGCGCGCCCTTCGGGCGCGTAACTTTAATAATCAGACATATTTTTCAGCACGCCCAACTTTAACATATCAGGCATACATATATCAGAGATATATGTATGTTCAATATTTTTCAGCGTGCTCTTCAAGCGCATTACTTTAATATATCAGACAATTTCAGCACGCCCTTCCTGTGCATGACTTTAATATACAAGACATATATATCAGAGATATCAGGATGTTTCATATTTTTCTCCGCGCCCTTCGGGTGCCATACTTTCATAAATCAGAGATATATGCCAGAGATATCTTGATGTTTGCTAAGTGAAAGTGTACTATTATGAAATCTGCATTTCATATGAAAAGCATGAAAAATTCCTGATACTTTTCTGTTCTCTCTATGAGAATTCAGTACGAGAAAGCAACATGCACAAATATCAATGTTACAAGAAAAGGTCATGTCAGACTCTGCACACATCAGATTTGGTTAAAATGCCTCTCTATTGTTCCTCAGGAGATTTAATTGGATGGCTGGCAAGTCTTAACACCCATCAAAATTTTTGATTTACTGCTTTTTCCTGTTTGATATTAATGATTGACATCCATTTCTGTACTACAGTTCAGGACATCTGGTTAAGCATAGAAAGTGTGAAATACATTCACAGCTCATTCAAAATGTACTGTATTCAAACTTTAAGATTGACACTTTGCAATTCCCATCTTACAACTGACATGCCAACAATTTCATTAAAACACAGAATGACTTAAAATATAAATGTATGTAAAATATAACATATATATATATATATATATATATATATATATATATATATATATATATATATATATATATATATATATATTATATATATATATTACAGTATTATATTATAACATATTACAGTTGTCGCGTGCGGGGGGGGGGGGTCACCCTGTTTTCGAATTTTGAATAGGGGGGTCACCCTGTTTCAAAATTTGGAATAGGGGGGGTCAGCCACTTTTGACGTCGGCAAAAAATAATCCACCGGCCCCCCCCAGGCCGAAGAAACTGACCAGTCCCTAACGTCGTTGAACGAACTCCACGAAATCGGCCCGACTGCAACAAGCCGATTCTGAGAATCAGGCGGCTGATTCTACGAATCAGGTGATGTTACGTGTGTAAGTGCGCATCGGTGAACACGCGCGCGGAGGTAAACAAAACATAGTTCCGCGAGAAATTTACCGAAACCGAGATGACATTCGAGGTTCAAGAGTTTCAAATTTAAGGGAACGAGTGCAGGCATATGATAAATCGGTTATCGCCCGATATCACCTCTTGGTTGGGCCGTATTTGCTGCTCGTGTGGTTGTGAGCCGCATCACACTCGTGTTCGACTCGTGTGATGCGGCTCACAACCACACTCGCAGCAATACGGCCCAACCAAGAGGTGATATCAGGCGATAACCTCATAATATTATATGACATGATATGACATGATATGATATGACATGATATCATATCAAATCATATCATATCATATCATATCATATCATATCATATCATATCATATCATATCATATCATATCTTATCATATACCCATGCCCATATTGCTACATCCTAGTGACGTTCGCCGTAAAATATCAGCCGTGATATTTCACGGTAAACGTCGAGATATGCACGATGAACGTCATCAGTTTTAGAGCTTTCCCGAACTACATTAGCAGTTTGTTGGTAAACAACGTAAACAACAAAATGGCTGCCGCTATCCGCCTGCGAAGCGATGTCGCCGACGTAAAAACTTGAAGGGCTTCGAGGAACACTAGTATTTCTGGTTGCAAAATACGGGAATATCACGTTGAGTCTTGAAATTTTTTCCCATGGTATTATTTTGGGCAAGTTCTAGCAAACATTCTGCCGTTCGCACGGCGCCGGCACTGTGCACGGTCTCCACCGAACAGATAGTGAGCGCGTGGCGTGACAGCGATGTCGCGCGCGCGACGACAGGGCTGTTGACATGGCAACTCGAAGGGTAAACTAACAAAATGGCGTCCTCTCCGCGCGAGCTCCGTGCTGTACGACGATCGAAATCAGGATAGATTTAAAAGCTGAGCAGTTTTTGATCGGGTACAGTTGTAATAGCATATTGCACCTTAAAATATTCCTGCTGTATGACGATTTTTGTATCCCGGTGTCTTTCTTCTTGGGTTTCATTGAGATATGGACGACTTGCAGCGATGTCGTGCGTGATTGTTGACATCTTCGTCGAATACTTTATGAATGAAGCCTGTTCACATAAACATTCTGATATTTATGCGCAAGGCGTAATAAAGTAAAGCCTCAAAATTTAAGGTTTTTCGTTCTATTAGTAAAAATTCCCTAAAATTATGGGCATGGGTATATGATAAATCGGTTATTACCCAATATCGCCTGTTCCTTGTGTCGTATCAGCATTCGTGTCATTTGTGCTGCGTCAGACACTCGACTTCGTCTCGTGTCTGACGCAGCACAAATGACACTCATGCTGATACGACACAGGAACAGGCGATATTGGGTAATAACCTCTAAATATCATATCATATCATATCATATCATATCATATCATATCATATCATATCATATCATATCATATCATATCATATCATATCATATCATATCCTTAACGTAATAGGAGGAACTTATCCGGAGCTATGGACTTCAGTGTGGTTTTTGTACTCCGGTATGGTGATGAATATGTACACGTTGTTACGTAACAACCCTTTGCCAACACGAAGAGAAATTGACCATGCTTTGAGCGGTATGATCTGTCGTTGTACAGGGTATCGTCCAATACTCCAGGGATTTTATACATTCTCAAAGGTAAGGAGACCATATCATATACTGAATTCATACTCCTACTTCTTTTATTTAACAAAGAAATCCGAAATAATCACTTAGGTTGTTAAAAGAATATATGGAATGAAGACAAATTTTTCTCCTTGCTTATGTGTTCACGCCTGTTTGAACTCCCCCAGGGCTCGAATAAACTTTTGAATCTGGTGGTCCGTGCTGACCACCATAGATTACATTTCGGTGGTCCAAACTTAAATTTGGTGGTCTATCAATGCAAAGTAAAATTACTTTGTAAGTTTTTACCATGCATGTTTATCATATGTCAAATAAGCAAAATCATACCAATCCAGAATCCGATAGTCAAAGGTTGAAATTCGTTTATACATGGTCAATTTTCACAAACACAGACACAAAACAACACAGAACAGACAGTGAGTACCGGTACACACAACAAAGTCAAATCCATGACAGACAGATATATGATGGACCTCTGACAAAAATGCCAAGAAGTGATGTCAGGTGTTTCGAAAATAGTAAGCGCACCCTGCCCCACATGTTGCACCCGCCATATATCAATCTGTAAGTCAAAATAGGTAGTGTTCACCAACTATAGACAGATGTCACTGATACCATCAATGATCATTTGTCGAAGATCAATCAATCATCAATGATCAATATTCAATCATCAATGATCAAGATCAATCATCAGTGATCATTAGTCACTTAGTAACTAAGTTACTTCGTAATTTTTTCTATCAACGCTGTTTTCAAACTACCCAAAACGTAGACAATTTAAGAGGTGGTCCAAACGGACCACCAAATTTTCAAATTTGGTGGTCAGAAAGGAAAAGTGGTGGTCTTTGGACGCAAGACCACCGTTAATTGCGAGCCCCGTCCCCCATGGAAGTATTATTTTTCAAAACTTCATTTGTTAAAGAACATTCAAATTTTGAAGAAGTGAGGATGTCAATTTAATTCTATTATATTCACGAATCGTTATCTCAACAAATTTGTTTCCATAGGATCTTAGTGTATTACAAAACCTTGTCATTCAATTATGGACCGAACTCAAACGATTTGCCATGTTATTGTCGATGAGGGCGTTCTACTATGTAGAACGTGTGCGCACTCCCGCTTCGTTTATCCATGGCGGGTGAGACTAAACTCATAATAGTCATATCGAGCGATCTGGTTTGTAGTCTTCTGAAAACAATATGTTATGACAGTTTTTTTCTTGGGCATGTGTGTAAATGCAGGATCTCTGATATCTAAAGGTTTATTTTTGTGTTCAGAATTACATTTGACAACAGATAATATGGTATTTTCGCTGCGGTATATACCAATGAATGGAGATACGATAGGCGTAGACTATTACTAAAAGGCAGGCATCGATATCCTACTGTAGATACACTTGTAGGTCGTTAATTTTTCAGTAGAAACTAAAGCAACAATAAGGTACATTTCGTAATGAAAATTTGAACCTAGTCAGTGTGCTTTTAGGTAACATTTAAAATTCGAGTTTGCATCAGTCTAGTTTAATTGGACGTTTGAAACAAACGTTTGAATCCGCAGTAGAAGGATCGGCAGGCCTGCGCATGCTCACTTCTCCCTCATTCATTTTCTTTAAATTTTGACCTATGATCTTGAAACTTTGCAACTCTCTAGGTTAGATTAAAATTCAAAAGGTCTGCCCGTCATTTAAAAAAAAGTCTAAATGATATTTTGTATCTCAGTTTACCGATGAAACATCATATTAATATTTACCGACATTGCGAGGAGGGGTGGAGGCACACGTGGTACATGATTTGATATGCAGGTATGTATAGCAAACATGTACAGAAAGCTTTCCACTGTGTTCGACAAAGTAGGATTAAATTTAGTTGAAATGGTGGAGCAATAATGTTTGTGAGAATGTTGAGAAACGCGACACAGAAACTTCTAACGTATATCTACTACAGTTGTATTAGTCGATTTGACAGTCCTATACCTTCAATGGTGAACCTAGAAATGGTCTTTCCTATGAAGATTTTTTGTTGATTTGTATTCATATGGGTTCCTAGAACAACTTCAGCTTAGTTGCCAGAATGACAACCTTGGGCAACTCTCGTAATTTGCATAATTCGAAATTGCCGCCAACGCCTACTGCGAATTTAACGTTTTAGCCACTTGTCCAGAAGAGTGTTACTATCGAAACACATTTTCAACGACCCTTTGCCAGCAAGTTCAAGTAAGAAGATATATTCGCCATTTTGGCGAATGAATTGCAAAAAAATTCGCCAAATTGAATTTGACTTCGCGTTTGCGAATTTGACTAGCATTACCGCGAACACTGAATGTAGTGCATGTCATTGAAACCCTAAAGTGGATTATTAGTCCCCGCGGACGAAGTCTGGCGGGGACTAATAGATTGGGTCCCATCCGTCCGTCCGCAGCCGTTTCTCAGACACCTCTGAACCGATTTTGTTCAAACTTGGCACAAAGATGAAGTACTATGGCCTACATATTCAATCCAATATGGCTGCCAGGCGGCCATATTGGATTACCCTTGAACCATATACCCTTGAACTGATTTTGTTCAAACTTGGCACAAAGGCAAAGCACTATGGCCTTTATATGCATGTACATTTATTTCACGATACAATTCAACATGGCCACGAGACGGCCACTTTGTTGCGATTTTTGGTGTCTTTAAAGCATAATTAAAACATCCCTGAACCAATTTTGTTTAAATTTGGCACAAAGATAAACTAGTATGGACTACATATGTACGCCAATTTATTTCGCGATATGATCCAATATGGTTGTGATGCGGCAATGTTCTTGCGATTTTTTGTGTCTTTGAATCATGATGAAACGTCCTTGAACCGATTTTATTCAAACTTTGCACAAAGGCAAAGTACTATGGCATACATATGCACTTCAATGTATTTTGCGATACAATCCTTTATAGCCGCCAGACGGTATTTTTTGCGATTTTTTCGTCACGGTGTCTTTGAACCATAACTGAAATGTCCTTGAATCGATTTTGTTGAAACTTGGCACAAAGGCAAAGCATTATGACCTACATATGCACGTCAATTTATTCCACGATATGATCCAATTCGGCCGCCAGGTGGCCATTTTGCTGCGATTTTTCATGTTTTTGAAGCATAATTCAAAGGTCTCTAAACCAATTTTGTTTAAACTTGGCACAAAGATAAAGCAGTATGGCATACATATATATGTCAATTTATTTTGCGATATGATCCAAAATGGTCGCCAGAGGGCCGTTTTGCTGCGATTTTTCATGTTTTTGAAGCATAATTCAAACATCCCTGACCCAATTTTGTTGAAACTTGGTACAAAGATAAAATACTATGGCATACACATGCATGTCTACTTTTTGTGATACGATCCAATATGGTTATTAGACGGCCATGTTATTTCAATTTTTGTTGTGATTTTTATGTCCTTGAACCATCCGCAAACTTATTTTGTTCAATCTAAATACAAAGCTAAAGTACTATGGCTCACACGTGCACATTGATATGTTTCATTATCTGATCTGAAATGACTGATTATCCAAACATACCCGATCCCATACCATTCTAAAAATTCCACCAAACCATGCATGTACATGCCATTGTGACACTAGAGGCATTGAGGGCATTGTCATGTGTGATGTCATCAAAACGTCCTTCATTACCAGCACAGATGGGTCATTAATTGAATGTTCTAAGATTTTTTATTTTGCAAGTCACAGACCTGACGCAAGTTGCATCAATGTCATTCCACAGCTACCTAAACACCAATGATTATAACAAAATAGACAAGCGGGGAATGTGTCATCACCGATGACTTATTCATTGTGATTTGTGGGAGGAATAAGTTTTTAAGGACATCGCATGTTTGATTATAGTGCTTAATTTTTTCAATATTATTGCTTAATCGTACTCTACTTTCTGAATAGTTTGTAAATATATTTTTTGTAAACTATAACCGACCAGGTTTCTCATTGTCAAGTTTGACAGTGTAGATGTGAATTTGGTAAATAATCTCAAAAAGTACTTCTCATCACGAATTATAATTTTAACTGGCTCCTGGAAACATACTAAGTACTGCTTACCATCCCATAGTATTAGAATACCATAACAAATCTCACAGGGTTTGACAGAAAAGGTTGGTCTGCGTCAAGAAACCCACTAGTGTTTGGTTACGATAGCTTAGAAAAATGTGACGGTCAGTTTGCTGGGATCCTTTTGAACCTCCAACTTTTCATAAAGACAATTTTAAAACATTCTTCCAAAACAACCTTATGATCAGAGCAGATTTTCACAGCAACAAGTTTTTTTTTGCAAAGGAGTTCCATAAAAGTCCCTAACTTGTAACCATGGCACCATTGGATATGAAAATAAACATGATTAAAACATTAAAATGAACGTGAGAGGCTTTACATTGCAATCAAGATTACGTTTTGATGAAATGTTTGAAAAAAGAAGAAATGTCCAAGCACAAAGATTTTGCCATTGAAACACAACACAGTGAGTTCAAATAGATATGATAAGAGGTTTTTTCAACTCAAAATACCCAGAAAGATCATGTCGATCATTTGATTCTAGTTAGAATGTGGAAAACTGTTCTTTTAACTCCCAAATGGTTAAAATGGAATTATGTCATGTTACAAAATGTGATTTTGGGCATGCAAACTGAAAATATCCTTATAAATATTTAGAGCCAGTGCTATATTTACTGTAAAGCTGTAGTATATTACACCAGGACCAAGGGAATGAAAATATGACGTAAAATCAGTTCCATTAATCTTCATCATACAAGGCAAGCAAATTGCCAGGTCCAAGAAACAGCACATGCACACATCACAGAAACAATAACATAACATAAGAACAAAATCACTGACAAAATCAATAGTAAAATCTCAAACCACTAGTTAAGTGGTTGTACAAGGTGTCCGGAAAGGGTAGGCGTACCCTGCTAGTATGCTACACCGTCAAGATTGAACTAGAGTGACAAAGTAATTGTACAGTAATTCAGCTAGCTGCAAAATTACTGTTTTGAGTCAAAGCTGTCTCTCATCATCTGAGTGACAGATTTGTCATATTTGGATACCAGATCTCCATATGTACTATAGAACTTCTTACATGATCTAACCAACCAACTTTGCGAAAATCCCTGTCTCACCAGCTTTAAGACTAATAAGCTGTGTCTCACTTGAAAGTCTTCACATGAATCACAAGCTCTACAGTATCTTAGGAGTGTGAAATGTACACACCATAAGTTGGACCCGATGGTATATTACTAGCCAAATAAGGAAAGTTAATGATTTCCAAATTAAAATCGTCGCTTTTGTCATGCAGCTTAGTATGCAATCATTTTGTCTAATTTCAAGGGATAAATCAAGGTATGACGCTGAGTTCACACTTTCTGTTGTTTCTTTAATTTCTGATTCATCTGGATAGATATGATGGAGTTTGTCTAATTTCAAGGGATAAATCAAGGTATGACGCTGAGTTCACACTTTCTGTTGTTTCTTTAATTTCTGATTCATCTGGATAGATATGATGGAGGTAATTAGAAATACCAGGATTGTTCAAACTAATGAGATCATCTATGAATATATGTGTAACCTTTTCAGATTTTGATCACTCACCGAGGTACCTAACACTTACTTGAGGTAGTGAGAGTTTGACTGTGATGATCTGTTAATAATAGCAAAACTAAGATCTATACTTTGAAAGTGCTGCCCTATCGCTTTCAAATATGATTTGCTGATTATGATGACAATATCAGTTTGCTAGTTTTAGGTCAAGTTTTAAATCCTGTTTTCTTTTTATTTAGATTTTTAGACATTATTAATGAATTGCTCTGAAATTCGTGGACACGATCTAAAAATGTTCTGCCTGAGATTAATTAAGAGTATGATAAACCTGCTTAATTGTTTAGGAACGGGTTTTTCAGACCCTGAACAAAGTGTAATATTCCAGACCATTTTTGGACAGGTGTAACTGCTAATTGACATGTCACTGGTGAAACCAACAGTGTCATTGGCATTATAGTTGGTGGCATTGACAATGAGGGCATTGAGAGCAATGTTGAAGAATCTGCAAATTACTGCTAGGGTTTGTATGCCACAAAGACTTCACTACGCTGTTTCCCGAGATTTCCCTCCCCAAGCCACCAAAATCAGTTGCTCCCATGTGGTTCAATGATCAGCCTCTAATTGCTTATCAAAAACCAAAGGCCACAGCTTATTCATTTGAAAATTTGATCGACGTTTTCACATGATAATGCTTCTAAAACGTTGTTTCGTTTTCACCATGAACCTATATTATATAAATACCACTTTTTAATTGGAATAATTTCAATTGGAATAAATTTAAATATGTTGTTGTTACGCCCTGACGATGATATTATTAAAATTAAGAAAGGAAACCTACTACACGCCAAATGCAAGCTAACCAAAAAGAGGAATGAATTTACTCTGTCATCTCTCCGGTAGGAATCATGTTGTCAAAAAAATACTGGCGGAGGAGGTTGCTGTCTTTCTGATGGTGGTCTTTGCGGCACCCAGAACATTAGCAACGGCACCCCAACTGCTAATATGAATAAAATGGATGCATCATTGAAGAACGAGACGCAAGACTTCATATTTCCTCCGGAGCTGATTATTGTAAGTGGAAAGATGTTATAAGTATGCTTGTGATTTCTTAACACGCGAAAGGGTGTGAATTTGAGAACACATTTACTGGTTCATACAAACTCGAGGACTTAATGAAAGAATCTACCGATATAGAATATCAGGTAATATTTTTCCATTCGTCCATTTACAGACTAATGAGGCCATATTAAAGAAAAGGCTTATGTGCACTGGTCCTCGTGTCACGTGGATCCGACCAACATCCTTACTCGATGCTTTGATGATTAAAAAACTGTGCCCGGAAATAAAATTTATTGCAGGTTACAATGACATAGGTAAGAACAAAAACCATTTTACCCTACCATCGGTGTATTGTTATCCAAGCGACTTTGAAGGGACGTCCGCTGTAACTTTAAGTAATTTTTTTTTAGTATTTTTGGTCTGAGTATCAGCTACGCTTTCTTATCTTAATCCCTATATCAAGCTTAAATGCCAAGTATTCTGATTGTCATCACTGCCTATGTATATAAAATGACCATTGTTTTGGTGACAAATGATTGCGGATGTCAAAACAGTTTTTCAACAGTGACAACTGGGTATATCATTTAAGTTCGGCGATTCAGACAAGAAACTGCAGTTGCTACAAGGAATAAAAACAAACTGTTAAAATAGCCAAAATGTTAAGTTAATGGACCTTTAACATGAATTGTGGAGTATATAGATTATACTACCATCCTAGATTTGAAACATCAGTGGATTCCCACAACTTTAATATTTCATACATACACACACACACACACACACACACACACACACACACATATATATATATATATATATATATATATATAATATATATATATATATATATATATATTTCTACCCATCAATTACCGAAGCTGTACTTCTTAAATCTATCAAATTCGCACGCAGCGAAATATATCCATATCCTTGACAGCTATATCAACATCATTATGCATGCCAAAACAATCGCTACTCTTCGATAATGACACCCACTGGGTCAAACGCGATGGTAAGAAAAATCTTTTCGATATAATGATGGGTTCGTTTGATGGCGCTGAGTGCTGTACTCTTGTAGGTCTTCACGTTCTCAACATCCAGAAAGATCAAATCGGATTATACCGAGATGACGGCTTGGGTGCCTTCAAAAACATCACAGGCGGCCAAGCAGAAAGAATAAAGAAAGACTTTACAAACATATTTCGCTACCTCGATCTCAAAATAACTATTGAAGCAAACCAAAAAATAGTAAATTCCTAAGACATTACACTAAATCTTTGCCTGGGAAAATACTACCCTTACAGAAAACTGAATGATCAAACTTTTATGATCACATGCTGTCTAACCACCCCCAACAATAATCAAACACATCCCAGAGTCGATCAGTAAACGTATATCCACAATCTCAAGCGATAAGGAAGTCTTTCAAAACGCAGCCCCTTTCTACAATGATGTACTAGAGTCATGCGGTTACGACGAACAATTGGAGTACACAACTACCAAACAAACGCGGGAAGCTAAACGAACAAGGCAGCGTAATGACATTTGGTTCAACCCTTCGTATAGTAAATTTTCATGTACCATATAGGGTTCGAACCATCAACTTACCGCACCTAATCGCGTAGCGAAGACGCACCACGTTAGACCGTTGAGCTACATCTTGACCTCAAAAAAAAGTCATTCAACAGCCCAACTAGATGTTCAATCTAACGTGTTACGCCATCACACAGTGAGAGTTCGAACAGAACCAAATACAAACACACACATAGACACATACAAACGTATGCAAGTACAAATCACAGCAAATGCTGTAACTGGGCTTCAGATAGCCTCGGGGACAATGCTGTCCACCAGCAGAACTATCAACCAGGACAGAAAATTTTCATGTACCATATAGGGTTCGAACCATCAACTTACCGCGACTAATCGCGTAGCGAAGACGCACCACGTTAGACCGTTGAGCTACATCTTGACCTCAAAAAAGTCATTCAACAGCCCAACTAGATGTTCAATCTAACGTGTTACGCCATCACACAGTGAGAGTTCGAACAGACACAAATACAAACACACACATAGACACATACAAACGTATGCAAGTACAAATCACAGCAAATGCTGTAACTGGGCTTCAGATAGCCTCGGGGACAATGCTGTCCACCAGCAGAACTATCAACCCAGGACAGAAAATTTTCATGTACCATATAGGGTTCGAACCATCAACTTACCGCACCTAATCGCGTAGCGAAGACGCACCACGTTAGACCGTTGAGCTACATCTTGACCTCAAAAAAGGTCATTCAACAGCCCAACTAGATGTTCAATCTAACGTGTTACGCCATCACACAGTGAGAGTTCGAACAGACACAAATACAAACACACACATAGACACATACAAACGTATGCAAGTACAAATCACAGCAAATGCTGTAACTGGGCTTCAGATAGCCTCGGGGACAATGCTGTCCACCAGCAGAACTATCAACCCAGGACAGAAAATTTTCATGTACCATATAGGGTTCGAACCATCAACTTACCGCGACTAATCGCGTAGCGAAGACGCACCACGTTAGACCGTTGAGCTACATCTTGACCTCAAAAAAAGGCCATTCAACAGCCCAACTAGATCTTCAATCTAACGTGTTACGCCATCACACAGTGAGAGTTCGAACAGACACAAATACAAACACACACATAGACACATACAAACGTATGCAAGTACAAATCACAGCAAATGCTGTAACTGGGCTTCACATAGCCTCGGGGACAATGCTGTCCACCAGCAGAACTAGTAAAAGCGTCCAAACAAATGTCGGGAAACAGTTTCTCCGCCTTCTTGAAAAACATTTCCCAAAGAACACAAGCTTCACAAAATCTTTAATAAAAACAGTGCCAAAGTGAGCCATAGCTGTATGCCTAACATAACAACCATTTTTAGGTCTCAAAACAAAAGGCTAACTGAAAACAATAACGCGGAAACAACCAAAAGATGTGCAACTGTCGGATGAAATCCAAATGTCCGACGCGGAAACAACCAAAAAGATGTGCAACTGTTGGATGAAATCCAAATGTCTGCTCCAATGGTCTTGCCAATCAAAAAACATCGTCTACAATGCTAAAGTCACAGCAAACGACGGGTCAGCTATGAATTACATTGGTCTGTCTGAAACCGCATTTAAAATTAGATTCAGCAATCATTGTCAATCCTTCTCGAAGAAATCATACGAAAACAGCACAGAATTATCCAAACATATGTGGAAGCTTAAATCTCAGCAACAACCATTTGTAACCACGTGGGCTGTATTATCCTCCGCGACAGAATACAATAATTCTA
Source organism: Ptychodera flava (assembly GCF_041260155.1). Lineage (NCBI taxonomy): Eukaryota > Metazoa > Hemichordata > Enteropneusta > Ptychoderidae > Ptychodera > Ptychodera flava. Next base: position 7,993,568 of record NC_091936.1, read on the forward strand.
CAAAAAGGTGTCATCTCTGTTTGTCTGAAAAGCTCAATATAATCACTGCAAACAAATCTACGCTTTAGAATAAACGGTCGGAGCTAGTTTCTAAATGTCGTCACGAGAATAAGTACTGCCTACCACTTTTTTGGCCACCTCTTAGCAATGGTACGCTCCAAATCTCCTGATAAAAGGCTTGACACGTCAACTAGCTAATCCACTCGCCTGAAGATTACGTATGCATGAAACACTGTGTTGCGAGGTCTTAGTTTCTACTTTAGACAATATATATATATATATATATATATATATATATATATATATATATTATTTTGGACTTTATTTTGGACTTAAATATTTTTGTACAATGTTTGGTAAGCTATATGAAGAGAAGCTTATTCCAAAATATTATCGTTTCACAGTTGAATTATAATAGGTCATATATACACACACATCGATGTCGTCCATGTTTTAAAACCATAAATTTACCTTAGCAAGGCATCAAAGTCATTGCTTCTGTTAAATACAAACATATGGAGCTTACACTACTGTGAAAAATATATAAAACTTAGATTAACTGTACAAATAGAAGCTTATTCAATAACTTTTTCATTGCAGAGTTTAAATATAATGAGTCATACACACATTGTACAATCTCATTACTACATCTCAGAAGTCTTTGTTTCAAACCATAAATATGCCCCTTAACAAGGCATTAAAGTTATTGAGTATTGCTAAGAACATCAAAAGTACACCTGGAGAATTTTCTCATAAGCATATTAGCTAATTTGTAGAAAGATCTAATCTTTTGTTCAATACCGTCATCTTCACGAAAGTGATCATAAAGAACAAAACCCAAATGCTTCTTCTTTGTTACAAATGATAATTTAACTCCATTCGGATACACAGAAGGAAGCCGACGAACCATAGAAGATTGTAATAATACACATACAATTGGTCTTTTCGTTATTAAATATAATATCATGAGTATCTCCAAAGTCACTGCAAACATTTCCCAACTTACGTTTATATATATATATATATATATATATATATATATATATATAATATATATATATATATATAGAGAGAGAGAGAGAGAGAGAGAGAGAGAGAGAGAGAGAGAGGAGAGAGAGGAGAGAGAGAGAGAGAGAGAGAGAAACACTGCCTATATATATAGCATAATATAAATTGTTTCAAGTAGAATATATATATATATATATATATATATATATATATATATATATATATATATATATATATATATATATATATATTTATATCAAGATATGAAATACTTAAAGCTGCCGTTTTCCATCCCAGATTCTGGGATCAGTGAGTTCTCCTCCCACATATTGTAATTTACGTTGTTTGGTAAACATACCGTTGCTGAGCGTTTAACTTTGTACAATGTTTGATTGACAGTGATATTCAAATTGTCAAGGGCGTCAGCTACCCTCGGCGTTCAGTTCTGTCACGCAGAATTCACATCAAAGCTTCCCAAAAACTTGGCCGTTTGATCTGAGGACTCTATACACACTGTTAAGATATATACGCTCCTGCATTGCAGCTCATTTTGTAATTTTCCTGGCAAAACAACGTAAAATGTCACATATTTGGAGCTCTCTGACGATATAAGTCGTTCAGAGTCTGTCATCGTAATGAGCGCCATTGTCTGTAATCCTCCTTTTGTAACCAATGGGCGTCGTTAACAGATTCGATAAATAGACTAGGTAGAGGCTAAATTATAGTTCTATATGTAAAATATAAACCAATAGTTGTCGAGAAGGAATAAGGAATGTTATACGTTCTCAAAATCAGTCTGTGTTATAAGGTAAGAAGTTTACCTTTAGAACAACTAAATCAGCATGATAGTTCAGATTGTTATGACCTCGTTTTCTATGTGTTTTTTCAATTACATACATTAGCAAACTGAAGCTTCCATTTACGCCTTACTGAAGTTTAAATTGCTTTTGGTTTTCTGACCCATAAGTAAGAGAGGTATTTATGAAACTATGAGGTAGACAGCGCCAATAATTGTGGGAAAACGCATGAGGCTTTTATAATGTTATCACGTTTGTTGAGGATTGTCTAATATTTCCAATGCACTCGTAGGTTTGCATGTATTACTGGACAAGACAAGCCACGCCATCATGATGCCAGTGTCTCATCTGGAAGAACTGGGTAAGATTGTCATCACGGAAGACTGTATCAGGATTGGTGCTGCAGTGCCTATGGCAGATATCATCAATACATTTGCTGAACTCATATCAGAACTCCCAGGTAACAGTGATTGTAATAACGATTTTAGATGCTGATGTCCAAAAACGTTTGGTCTGAAACATTACACAATGGCCCATGTAGACAGCACGCTGTCTTCTATCGATAATCAAATTATAAATGTACCTTCTCTTCGAAGGATATTGTAGCATACCTTTCTCTGTCCTGCATTTTGGCGCATACAATGTATTGCTTGTATATACACTGCTTTTTCTTTAAATGTCAATATCACCGTATAAATAAAAAAGGGACTTATGTCACCCTCTGTTCATCTATACATGTAGATCAATGTTAAACTTCAAAGTTTGACTGAACGTTGGGTCTGAACTAGTTGAGACAAAATCAAAATTACTGCAGATAGTTTTTGCTGTAAAATATAAGCGATGAATGTGATTGCATTCAATGCCTGTTAACGCAACCATATTTCGTGTTACTTCGTACTCACTAAAACCTAATTTGTAATCATGTAAAACACTGGCGAGTATTTAAGCCTTTATAACATATTCATGCTTGGCTTGCCTGTCAATAATCTTGCAACCAGGCATACTGGCAAACCAGGGAGAGTACCATTATACCTTGCTGCTTAGTTGCAGGTCAGGAATGTAAGCCATGTTCATTTTCGGGCAGATGGTAAGATAGCGGAAGTCAGTTGACATCGCCGAAACGTTTTCTGGCACACACACATTTCATGCAGGGAACAAGTGATTTGTTTAATTAGAACAAACACCAGATGCAGATGTTCCACATAAGACATGCCACATCACTGAACTAATTATAACTAATAGACTCTCAAGTTGCACGCATGATGACACACTGGCTCGTCTTCTGTGAAGTTAATTGAGGCGGCATGGGAAATATAAGATGTCTGGTGTTTGTTCTAATTAAACACATCGTTTGTTCTCTACATGACATGTGTGTGTGGCAGACAACTATCGGTGAGCCCAAATGATTTAAAAAAAACGTTTGTTCCCTGCATGAAATGTGTGTGTGCCAGACAACACATCGGCTAGCTCAAATGACTTCTGCTGTAGGGTCTGGCCATTTTTTACTCCTTAATCAAGATGTACGACACTGTTTTGAAAACTTTTCATAACCAGCAAATCAAGTTTTCTTCAGTGGTTTTTGGGAGAGGGTGGTTAAAGCCCTTGTAAAAAGTATACTGAGAAATACTCCTGTGTTGATTATTATTGTATAAATGCATGAAAAGAGAAAAATGTTAAATACGTTATCCATTAATACACATAGTGAAATGAACAAAACACATAAAATAAATACATCATATACATTTAATTATAGAACATCAGAAAGCATGAAAGGTTGCACCTGTAAAGTGCACGTGTGCATATCCCTCCACTCTAGTAATAGGGACATTTACTGACAATTAATGACCCAATAGTTTCATATCTCCTGTTGAAGGTAAAAATTTGGTATAACAGATACTAAGAGGGTAAAGGCACAATCCAGGACACTCATTTCTTTCTAGAATATTAAGGTAATTGATTAGCGATGGCACAGCAGTTCGTGAGGAATACAAAGCGGTCTATGTAGAAAATACTGCTTTTCAGACTACGAGCTTCGATCGTGATGATAAAATACTATAATTAGTTGGCGTATGCATTCAAGCATTTACTTTTGATGTGCATACAACTCCCATTCGGCAACTAGGTGAAAGAAGAGTTATTTACTTGTGGACTGCTGATCCCAGCGAATCCAAGACATAACAATAACACAGAAGCCAGGGATTTTATACAGCCAAATATACCAGCCAATAGTTCACCTGTTTAGTCAGATGTTTATACAGTGCCTGCACCTATAAAAGAAAAGGGAACTTTTAATAAAATGTATGGAAAACATAAACAAGGAACACTTGTACAAATCGAAATAAGATGTGCAGATTTATAGGGGTGATCTGATTATTTCAATTAAAGGCGAAGCGATTCAAACTCACGATGGCCAGCTAAATAGTTTTAGATTATCAGCAAACCAAGCGGTTGTAACAGTGGTGCAATTATACGACAGTTTATTGCAGTTAAGTACATAGCGAGCAGATAATTTATACATTTAACATCGCCTCGCTCGCCTGTACACAAAGCAAACAACGACAAAAAAACATGTGGCCTGCTGAAACTTTGGTGTTTCATGCAAGGCTAGTCCGTAAGCTCTTTCTTGACATTTCAAGCAAAGAGATTTTGTAGCGTACATACATACGTACGTACCTAAATACGTAAGTACATACAACATAAATACGTACGTACGTTGAAATCTCAAGAAAGAGTTTGCGGATAAATGTCTGTCTGTCTGTCTATCTATCTGTCTGTCTGTCTTTAGTATGTATGTATGTATGTATGTATGTATGTATGTATGTATGTATGTATGTATGTATGTATGTATGTATGTATGTATGTATGTATGTATGTATGTATGTATGTATGTATGTATGTATGTATGTATGTATGTATGTATGTATGTATGTATGTATGTATGTATGAAGTACGTACGTACGTACGTACGTACGTATGTATGTATGTATGTATGTATGTATGTATGTATGTATGTATGTATGTATGTATGTATGTATGTATGTATGTATGTATGTATGTATGTATGTATGTATGTATGTATGTATGTATGTATGTAAGTATGTATGTACGTACGGATGGATGGAGGGATGGACGTACGTACATGCATACATACATACATACATACATACATACATACATACATACATACATACATACATACATACATACATACATACATACATACATACATACATACATACATACATACATACATACATACATACATACATACATACATACATACATACATACATGCGCATGCTATAAAAGACTGGTTCCTACAACACACGGGTACTATACGCACTATCACGTATGCTTGAACCATTGAAATTTGATTTCAGAATCGGAAACGTACATTTTGAAGGGACTGAAGCAAATAATGGTGAATGTTGCTGGACCTCAAACAAGAAACACTGCTGTAAGTGCAAAGATTTTCCAATGATTTTTGAATTTTTTTGTATGCGTGAATGACTGTGAAACAAGGAATTCGAATGCGCTATGATACAAATAACACCATATGTGAAAAATTAGACTTAGAAATATGTGGACTTCTACTAATGTGCTGATACATGTGCATTTCTTTATCGCTATCAAGTGATAACATTTAAAGAGCAATGAGCGGCATTTTAAATGGGAAAAGTTATATTTTGAGCCTAGAAATGGTTTCCATGGAAGCATGTAACGTTAAAATGAACACGATATTTGTGCTTTTGCACCGAATGCACATGTACCCTCGACTCAGTACGAAATTTTATTCATATTAAATTTGATGCCTTTATTGAACAAAAGAAAAACTTTTCAAAAATTAAATGGTAAACATAGGAATTGAGAGGAAGGAAATTGATATCATGTTTGGTCTTTTCAATCCAAAGTACCTTTGCAGTGAAATTTTCATTGCAATCGCACTTACAGCCAAAGTCACTTGATGAGAACAAACACCTGACGTCTAACACAAGACATGGCGCCTCACTAAACTAATTATCGCTGATAAACAAGAGTCGTGATGCTTAACCTCGAGCTCACACTGCGGCTTAATTGTCTTCTCGCTCTGAAGTCACAAGCACAGTATCACATGCAGTATCAAACGTACTCCGATTAAACCAAGCACAGTAGAGCTGTTTGTCTGTGAGGTCACAGATCTTGTTGAGGGTGAATATCATGTTGTATAAAGTCTAAATTAGACTTTTATGATTACCAGGCAAGTTTTACAGTACTTCTGCCTTTATTGGAAGTATTAACAAATCATTTGTTCCTTCATGAAAATTTACTTCATTTTAAACATTTTCAACACCATTTCATGTCGGGGTATTGTTCTATTTCTACTCACGTGTGTAACCAACGTGAGTAAAGGTTTAGCCATGTCCGTGTGTCTGTCTATATACACGATATCTCAAGACCGGCTGAACGGATTCGAGTCAAATTTGGTGGACAGGTATCATTTGCCACTGGCAAAAATTGATTAGATTTATTGGGTGTTGCTTATCAAAGATCAATTTTCATATAATGGTTTCCTATGGAGACAGTAATGACAGTGTGGACATATATCAAGAAACACTGCAATAATTTTCATGAACCTTCTAACCGATGTCAGTCTCACAGCATTATAATGATACTATGAGTGCTATATCAATTATCTGCTAATTCGCATATTTAATGAACCTTTGTAATTAGTAGTATAACTCTGAAAATACTGAACCAAATTTGACGAAACCTGCTACAAATATTGATCTGATAGACATCTCATTGTACTGTGAAGCATTGAGACGTGTAAAATTCATTAACTGCTCATTTGCACAATAAATGAAGTTTGGTAATTAGTGACATAACTCAGAAACAACTGCACCAAATGACATGAAACCTGCTACAGATATTGATCTGACAGATACCTGACTGTTCTGTGGAGCATTGAGCAATGCATAGTTAATAAACTGCTCATTTGCATATATAATGAACTTTGTAATTAGTGATATAAATCCCAAATTACAGCACCAAATGTCATGCGACCTGCTACAGATATTGACTTGACAGACACCTTACTGTTCTGTGAAGCATTGAGCTGTGCAAAGTTAAGGTAGCGGGAAAGGCTATTTTTGATTCCAAAAACATCTGGCTAAAAAATTGTTTTAGCAAGTTAAGATAATGATACAGACTTCAAACTTTCAGTGTAGCTTTGATGTATATTATATATCATCAGGAAAATGTATAAGTTTAAAATCACCAAAAAATTATGAAATTTGATACCTTTGAAAAATACTTAGTAATTTTTTCATATTTTCAAGTTTAAATTTTTATTTCACATTTATTCTTGATTTTAAATTGAATTACCATAGTATGCATATAAACAAGACTTTATACGGCATGTTTTCCATGTGGATAACTCCGTTATGATAATATCCATCTTTACAATCAAATTTTGAAGACGTGTTGCATGCAAACCGCCCTTAACAGGAAAAAATCATGCCGTACATTTGTCAAAAATAACCTTTAAAATGTCTGTGAAAAAGTTGAGTTTTGTATTTTGTTTAGTTTGCTAGAAAATTTAATCTAAAGAACATAAAAAACAGCTATTTTGCTGAAATTTCTAATATTAGGCTATTTTTATGCATGTCTCTAGAGGTCATTAGGATATATTTTGTAATAAGTCATATAACTCAGAAACGACTGTAGTAAATGTTATGAAACCTGCTCGAGAGATTGCTTCAACAGGTTCCTGACTGTTCTGTGAAGCATTGAGCAGTGTCAAGTCAATTATTTCAGTAAAATATGCTAGACTGCTTATTTACTTAAATTCTTATTTGTGTATTAGTCATCTATCAACATACATGAGCATATTCAGTTCTTATCTGGTCTATATATGTTTAAGTTAGAAAAGTATTGTTTGCGCCAATTTTGTTTATGATAGCCAATGGCAATGTTAACAGTTTTGTTGCATCAGTGCAATCATTCTATTATCTGTTCTGTTGATTTTTGAGTTTTATACAGTATCTTTGAGTTGTGTGTTGTAAACAGTAAATTAGGATTATTGCGAATTCACACACATTTGCTTGGTTTAATCAGTGTACGTTTTGATGTAGAATGTGTCACTGTGGTTGTAACTTGAGAGAGAGAACACAATTTTCATTAAGTGTCGTGAAAATGCATATGAACATGAGTAAAATCGACTTGGTGAACTGTTTTTAATTACACTTGTAAGGAAAGCCTGCATCGCATTACACTTGAAGTGATCACTGGCTGATACAGATCATTGTGGTTGTGTTTACGTAAAATATCAGTTAGTCTACACTGGTTCTTCGTTTATCAGCTATTATTAGTTCAGTGAGGCGGCATGTCTTGTGTTGGCCGTCTGGTGACTTTTTAATTTAAGGTAGCGATGCATGTTTAAAGGCGATTTTTGCCAAATTTCACTTTTTTACATAAATGGGTAGGGCTGATACTGCCACTCATTATGTTACACGCGTATTGGTGAAAAGGGTGACGGATCGTCTTAAAACTGCGCATTTCTAAAATAGTTGACCATAGAACACCTGCATTATGTGTTTGTTTTCGGTGTTTTTCTCGATTTCTTTTTTTACCTTTTTGTACAACTTCAAAAGAATTTAACTTCGCTTTGCGTCGGCCGAATTGTCCAAAAATTTCTCATGTGATTGTATAGATATCGTACATAAAAACGGATTTTGATTTTGTCGATAAGAGGCTCCACGCTTAAATATCGTGATTCATATCGATTTTTTTCCGAACTTTCAACTTCCGAGTTCTGTCATTCGTGAATGAAAGCAGATAATACCAAACAAAAAATCTGTTTTTTCCAAGTGAGCTCTAGTTTTGAATAAGATATTAATTTTAAGAAAGTGACATAAACTTTTTGACCTAAATTCTTTTGAATGAAATAATAGCAAAATTGAGTTTTTTTACCCCAAAAACATGCCCATGTCTGAATACAAATAAATTTTTCAAACCATAATAAATTTCAGATATTCAACTTTCAGAAAATGTATGTTTATTGGGGTTTCCTCTTTGTCTTCCATGAGAATTACGCCTTTGAAAAAAAAATCGTGCAGCAACATGCATTGCTACCTTAACAAATCGTTTTTTTCCCCTGTATGAATTGTGTGTGTGTTTGTGTGTGTGTGTCTGTCAGGCAACGTATAGACGAGCTTAACTGGCTTTGGCTGAATTATTATCCCTATTATTATTTTTATTTAATCATAATTAAATTCTTGTTATGTTCTCTGTAAACACTTACTACATTTAATTTACATTGGATATTTAGTAATTATTCACCAAAATGCATTCACCTCACAGTATCTAATATTCTTATCAATTTACTGTTAATTGAGTTCTTGTATTTTTTGGTATTCTTATGTAGACATTGGGTGGCCATATTGTTGCAGCTCTCGTGACTTCGATATCATCCCGTCACTTATTGCAGCAGAATGCTGTGTAGTCGTTGCCGGGAACAAAGGTAAACTTAGGGGGTGGAGTCGTCCAAATGCCCTCTCCTAGGGATGTGATCAGGTGTTTGTCAGCTTGCTTTAGTGAAAGTACAAAGGTTACTTCTTTGCTAGCCTCCTGTAGATATCACAAATAGGCTTATCCACTATGTATATTCACTAAAAAACTGTACATTATTCATTCTAATGCAAAGCAGTAAATGCTTCTTTATTTCACAGTCTTTTGTAACACTACCTATTTAGTAAATGCATAGTTAATACCAAATAACTCCAAATGCTAGCTTTATTTTCAGTATTTTTGTTCTGTGTGTCAACTCCAATTCCCACTTTATTCCCTATACCATTGACACTAGACTGAAAGATCCGTCGCTCGAGGGAGTTCTCTGTGCTCCGCCTAGATGAGGAAGCACAGAGAACTGATACACTCGTACATGAATACATACCCGTTACGAAGAATCTCAATATAGCCTGTATATGAGTAATTACCGTTGTTGTTGTCGCTAGATGTATTCAGGTCTGGTTCAGAAATCAATTTCCCACAACGATATTGCCTGTTGTTCAGATAGCTGCTGTGTTGAGACACTAAGTATTTTGCATTATTGACGCTTCTGGAGTAGCACAAAAATTTGCAATTGCTTTAAGGAGCATGAAGGCAGACGGAAAAGCCCAACCTTAGCGATACCAGGGTTTTATGTCACAGTTTTGTGCACTGAAACTCAAAAAGACTGACAGCAGAATTTTAAAATAAACGTAGAGGTGCTGAACGTTCATACTGATAGGTAGACCTGTGGTGAAACGTGATGTACAGAAAATAACATTTGTTATCTAACCTGCAGCTATTCAGTATTTAAAGGGACAAGAACAGTGCCCATAGCATTTTTAATGTTGTTTCCAAGGGTATTCATGGTTAAACAATATATAGGCTTTTGCCGCAAGCGAGTCAATTTACCAAGAGTAAAAGCAATCCGTCAAAAAACTACTATTACAACAACGGATTAACAACTAAGGCCTACCCACACAAAAATTGGCTATATTTTTAACCTATAATATCTATAGGTTATCGCACGATTAACGGAGCGTGCCTCTGATGATAAAAAGTGTAGCGATATATCCCGTAAACGCACCGTTACGAGGTGCGATAACCGACTTATACCACGACTTTTGGGTGTTTTGGGCATTTTCAGAATCGAAGACGTGTTTGAGCGCATTACGCCACGCCCGCATTTATTTGAATTTATATATTCAAAATAACATCTGCAACAAGTCGTCAGTAGAAATTCCCTTGTGGAGTAATGGAGATGGTAGGGACTTAATACAAACAAGGTCCCTGGTTCGAATCCTAGCATAGATTTTGGATGTTTTTTTCAAGGATAACAAAATTTGTAAAATAGAAATCAAAGTTCATCCAAACATACACTTTAAAAAGTGTGGCGAGATATGATATCACCACACTTTCAAACATAAAAAGTGTGGTGATATATGATATCACCACACTTTCAAACAGTGAAAGAGATCGTTATGGTAAATAAGAGACATGGTTGAAACAATGGGCACGAGGCCAATAGTGGTATAACTAAATGAAAGAACAGCAGAATGAATGAATGAATGAATGAAAGCAGAAATGGTTTGATCATGTCTGCTACTTCTGACATTTGCTTCGTTTACTGTTTATGCAAACCACAGGCCTCAGCCAGAAAAGTATTGCAGCAGAAGACTTCTTTTTACTAGATAGGAAAGTCGCCATTCAAGCTGACGAAATTGTGTTGTCAGTTACCATTCCTCTTACAAAGCAGGTAAGCTAATTCTAGAGTGGTCCAGGTTTATAATGGAAACGTGGCATATTTCTATAGTTGTCGCAGGTAGATGTATAACAAAATGGTATATTTTCACTCATTTAAAGTCTAATAAGCTTCAGAGTGTCTATTATTATTGTGCATATGTACATTTAGGAAGTGTGCAATTGTGTTTTTTTGTGATTTAAGCTTGGTATATTCCTTGTTTTTAAGACTTCATGTTGTATCAATATCCATTATTACTAGAATGAAATTTTCGCGGCATTTTCTACACATACTCCTCATCGGCGGGATGATGAAGTCGACCATGTCAACGCAGGTATGCGAGTTCGATTTACAAGCACTGGTGATGCCGTTGAAGACCTACACATACGCTATGGCGGAATTGGATTGATTGCAGCCAAGAAAATTAAGGATGATATATGCGCTCTGAATAAAAGGTAGAAACGGTTAATCTAATATTCTCCAAATTCAAACTTCGCTATAAATGACGTTTTTCATTAACAATCCATTAATTCTATCGCCTCAGAACAAGACTTAGTGTTTCGCTCTTTACTTCACTTTAATTGCTACTTCCCTCTCAATCAATATGCGAGTTCTACCATTACTCTTCATGCATAAACAAGTTCTGACTGCTTCACGTGATCTTACAATATTACTTTGATTGTAATGTGTATAACAATATATTCTCTCTTAAAACAGTATCGTACGACATTTTGAAATACCTATGATAAATAAATAAATAAATAAATAAATAAATAAATAAATAAATAAATATATCTATATATATATATATAATATATATATATATATATATATATATATATATATATATATATATATATATATATATATATATATATATATGCTTCCCACGTAGCAAGCCTTATGTTGGGGAGACCTGGTATGTACGATTTTGGTGGCAGGTGGCTAAAATGCGATAATAGGTACTTGTTTTTGTGACGATATTTAGAAACAATCTCCTAGCGTTTGTTCAATAGCGTAGATTTGTTCGTGGAGATTATACAGAGCTTTTCGGACAAAGAAAGATTACATTTCTTTGTTGTGTTGTGTGGTGCCTTCGAAGATAAGATTGACCATGTTGTAACAAATGGTTGCTGTTTAGACTTAAGCTTCCATATGTATTTTGATAATTCTGTGATGTTTTCGTACAATTTCTTTAAGGATTGACAATGGTTATAATACCTAATTTAAATTCGGGTTCAGGTAGACCAATGTAATCCATAGCTGACCCACCATTCTCTGTGCCCTTCGCATTGTAGACGATGCTTTTTGATTGGCAATAATACGATTTGATTTTATCATATTTCTATGCAAGGGTGTTGAGGACGTATAAACAGATCGTTTTCGCCACCTCAGCGCCGTCAAACGCCCCCATACTTACGTCGAAAAGGTTTTATTGCTATCGCGTTTGACCGAGGGTTTCTTGTTATCGAAGAGCAGTCTGTCGGGGATATGGACGAATTGCATTGCAAATTCGATCGATTTAAGCAGTGGAGTTTCAGTAATTGATAGGTAGAAATTAACAATATCAAATGCACTAAAGGTTTATTCTCTTTGTTATGCAAGTTTTTGAAACCAGTCTATTAAGGAAGCAGAATTCGCCATTGATTCAAAGCCGCGTGTAATTTCACTTGATTGGTGATTCTGTCAAGAATTTGTTTACTTACCTCACCCATTTCGCATTTCGTCGGGTTGATAAGCCGTTATATCTGGTTGTTCATAAACTTCTCTTTGTTGTCTTTTTTGAAAGCTTGAAAGCTTGCTTTTGCGCTAGTATATCTACCCTGTCATCTATGTTAAGTTCTACAGCAATCATCTAACTTCCGTATTGTATACGTGGGTCTTGCCAATCTAAAAGCATCGTCAACAATGCGGAGGTCACACTGAAAGATGGGTCAGCTATGAATTACATCGCTCTATCTGAACCCGAATTTAAATTTAAATACTGTAACCATTGTCAATACCTTGGACATATTCAATGTTATTTGGAAGCTTTCACAATATTATATATTACTTTTATGGAACGGCTTAAAGACACCCACTTGTTATAAAAGGAAGGTTACATACAATGACGCTCATTACGTTGACAGACACTGAACGAGTAACATCATCAGAGAGCTCCAGAAATGTGGAATTTTATGTTATTTTGAGAGGAAAATTACAAATGAGCATGCAATTTAGAAGCGTATATATCAAATCGATTCTAAATTGTTAAGAAAGATGTGCGATTGTTCGAACTACCTGAAATAGTAATTTGATCTTGAACGTTTCACTTTTAAACCGTTTAAATTTTTTAAAAACTGTTTTGAACGTAAGTAAGACTTGCATTTCTACAAAGGCTTATTATCATATCACATAGAATGTATAGGATATGTGCATCAATTGTGTGAGTTTTCTTGATAGGGTTGTCTCTGGTGGTGCAGATACCGCCTTCAAAATGTCTTTTTACCCAGTATCAGGGGATAGCTCGATGTGAATCTCGATTGCGGGGAATCTATACTCGCATACCACAGGTGACATTGTCCTGGAGTCGCTGACATTGGGGAACTCGGTTCGATGATAGTTCGGTTCTTGGCAACAGTGGGCAGGGACGTCCGTCAACCAACTGTGAAACTTTAGGGAATTATTCGGGGACATTTCACTCCCTTGCGGGTAGAGCATCTCACCTGGCGACGAGAGGTGACTGGCGACCCAAGGCCAGTCTTCGTACTGGAAATTCGGACTCTCCGCCATGGCATATCTCTGGTGAAAAGAATTACTTCTGGGGTGATATTATCGTAGCTGTTGTAGTTGAACTAAAACAGTGAGGACTGAGATTGGATTTTTATCGCCAAGTTAAAATGAATTTTATGTTGGCGCCAATATTAGAGTTTTGCCTAGCAACTAAATTGACCCTCATTGATCATTATGGCACAGTGATTACAACCCAACTGGACTTCATGAAAAAATAGAAATCATGCGTTACCACGTTATCTATTTTGTTGTATTTAGGATGTGGGATGAAATGCTTCTAGAAGAGGTATACAAAATTATCCGTAAGCATTCAGACGTCATAATTACATCTACCAAAGTTATCATTGAGGAAGGCGCTATGAAGGATACAGAGGAGTTTCAACTCATGACTATGAAGAATTACTTCTTCAAATTCTTTAACATGGTTATGCAAGAGATGGGAAAAGAGAAGATAGATAGAAATCAGCGGATGGGGTTGTCTCCTCTCCGTACCATCAAAGGAACACAAACATGGCAGGTATGAAACTTAATTTAGGTTCACTCGATCTAACACCCTAAGTAACACGTAAAGGAGCAGCTGTTCAATATCTTCTGTTTGATTTTCTTTACCCCTTTGTCGAATGTCTTTTGTTTTATGTCAGTGCTAGACTGCACTTGCGACAATTACGTGTTGATGTAATGTTTGTTAAAGGCCAGGGACTTGGTCCCTGGGATCAAGTTTGTTCAAGACTAAAAGAGGATTATGGAGGAGTCATAACCTTTTGTTCTCCATTCAAATTGGTAATCTGGTGGGTAAATTTTTCAGCGAGACAATCTGGCGTCGACACAGGCCTTAAGATCAACTTTCTAACATACGCAAATCGATAATTAGGTCTCGTTAACGTAGTAGTCACTCGAAATATGACGCTTCATGTATCATCGCAGAACTGCATGAGGAATTTCACATGAAATCATTGACAGGTCTGTCATAGAACACATGTCTATAATGACCATTGTTCTAAAATGATGCGTTGTCGCAATCGCTTCCCAGTCCATGTGTTGTTCTTCCCTATCGAAACTTTCCGATTCCGATTGACAAGCTTTACGGGTATGCAAATAACCACATTATATATTTCAATGAGCCCCACAATACGACCCTTGAAGTTAAATTATAATCAACTGTCAGTGTTAGCAATTTACAACATTATAACATATTTACTAATTTCAAAGAGCATGATGTTATCTTTCTGACTCCGATAATAATGTCGGGAACCTTTGTCTTCTGATCTGCAAGATCTCTATGAAAGCCGTAATGGCATGGTAACGTTTTTAAAGGCATTTTATATTTATAAGGCAATGGATGATATCAACCTAGGATACAATGTTGGTATGCAAGTAGATTTGAAAGGGGGAAAAGGCAGTTGGTCCCATTTTGCCTCCCTCAAATGAGGGAGGCAGAGTGATAAAATCGTTCTACTATTTCTGTAGTTGTTTCGAAGCCAAACTTTAATGTAAGTGCCCATACTCTTGTCGAGAAAAATCAATTCCAAATGGCACCAACATCCAGCGCCGGGTTTCACCGTTTTAATTTTAATGCTGACACCATGCTGTAGTACACTGTGAGGCCAAGTTTGAAGAAACATTAAGTATTATAAAACCTCACGCAAAGCTAGACAACTTTAAGCCACATTCTTACCCATCTACAGGTGAAAAGAGTCTTGTTATCAGAACTGCGACCTCGAAATATTGTTACGATGTTTACTCAGTATGGGTCTAGCCCAATAACGTTGCCATATGCCTCATGCATAGCTGGCAATGAGTTATACTCCTACTTTCTATAAAAAAAAGTGGCAAATCAGTTTTGTCAGTATACCCAATTCCGTATTTAAGGCGTTTTGGGTGTTGACGCTGGCTTTACTCCTTAAAGGCACAAGCTCTGCGTTTTTGTATTTTTTTGATGATTTTAGTTTGAAACAAAAAGTATTACATGTTGTTGTGCTTACCTAGTGATGTGTAATGGCCAATTACTGCACTCGTGTGGTGAAGGGAACAGTGTGATTCATACATATAAATGTTTTCATAGTTGCAACTAAGAAAATGATGGTGAGACCCACCTTAAGCGGTCAGGGCCAACTCCAATTATAGCAACGCTGTAACACAATACGTTTTCTATGGGATTGACCAATCAAGAGTGCACCATCATGGCAACCTAAGCTTTGCATGTCTGCTCGACGCTCTGATTTGCATTCTTTGTCATGTGACAGGCATTTCAACATGGCTGTCAGTTTGAATCGACAGATTAAGGGACACTCCTTTACTTGAATGAATCGTCGTCACAGAAAAAGATAGAAGGCCATTACAGGTAAAATTTCTTAATAGGGGCAATTAAAAGGATGTTCAAGGGAAATTCAGTGGTATTTTGGAGAAAAAAATAATACCCCCAAACACAGAGCTTGTGCCTTTAAGTCATATCAAAGACAGACGAAAGTGAAAGTGGGCGCCATTTACTAAAAGAACTTATTTCTGGACGCGTATGTGGGCGCAAAATAATTATATTAGTGTTAATGAGTTTGTACCTCTAGTTACTCCATAGTGATAGTGATCTGTAAAAGGTTGCTTGGAAACAAACAAATGGAAGAAGATTGACATCATTCTTTCGCCATGTGGTCAGATTTAACTGTATCACAGCAGAAATTGATCCAGTGTTTTTTCACTTCAATAATTAAAGCCGTTGGGGTCGTATGATGCGATTCTGACTGTGGCTGTTGTGACTCTCGTGTCATCACATCACAGTAAAGACGGCATCGCACGCTGCTCTATCTTAATTCGAAAAGAAATTGGACCAGATATTACTGATTTTTTCTCCATGAAAATAAAAAAATGCTCAAAAGGAAACGGGATTTAGGATAATCTAAGTACCGAACAAACATACACAGAACGAAATTAGACAAGCATGGCCAAGTTTCTTTCGTTGCAAAATTTCAGCTGACATATTGAACTTGTACCTGTGTTTGTACGAACCCAGGGAGGTTTAAGTCCCCTCGACAACCAACACCAAGGACAGTCCTCAAATAATCTTGCCATGTAAAGATAGCCCTGCCGGATTTCCCTGAAGCTGTTATATAATCTTTGATTAAAATCTTGTATTTCGCAGACTCATACTGTAGGGGCAGTGGGAGAACCACTTCAAGATATATCATCTCGTCAAATTTCAACTGGTGAATCAAAATATCTAGATGACATTCCAAGAAGGGAAGGTAAGTGTAAATATATTTGTGTGTGTGTGTGTGTGTGTGTGTGTTTCTGTGTGTCTCTGAGAGAGAGAGAGAGAGAGAGAGAGAGAGAGAGAGAGAGAGAGAGAGAGAGAGAGAGAGAGAGAGAGAGAGAGAGATGACAAGATCGTCAGTTGCCTTATGTAAAATTTAACACAAGAAAACAGTTTCCCTAAGAAGCTAGCGATGATGGCCATAATAGTTCAAAAACGACTACATGGTGTGTAAGAGTATGGAACGGAAAATATTACTTTCACAAAAATTCCTTTGAATATACTATTTGATTACTGTAAAATAAAAATACTATTGCTTGCTTAAAACACATATCAGAGTAGTAAAGGTTTTATCATATACCTTATAGGACATTGCGAAATATTTGGATGAATTTTTAAAAAAAATAAAGAATGTGGGGACAAGAAAATGCATTATTTCTGTTCATTAAAGCAAACAAAACATTAAAAAATAATTTATTTGTTTTGTGATTCCTTTTTTTATCATTTGGCAGACTGCTATATGTGTTTCTTTTCGTTTCTCAATGCATGTTAGATGAACTTTTCCTAGCCTTGTTGACTAGTAGTCGACCACATGCAAAGATAAGGTAAGTATCCTTGTTTTTATTTTGTTAAGAATGAACTATTATGACAGGTGGCCCCAACATAATTGCACGACGACGTATTCATGGGAAATCTGATAATCCGCGGAGGCGTATACCTATATTGTTAAGAGATGTAATCTTTGTTTGTCTGATAAGCTCAATATGATCACGCCTTACAAATCAACACTATTGAATGCATGCTCAGATCTCGTGTCGGCATGGAAATAAACTTTGACCACTTTTGACCACTTCCCACTATGATGGTACACAGCAGATCTACTATTAGAGGAATTCAGCTGAACAGTTGAATCATTCGCCTGCAGATCGCTCAAAGGGCGTGAAACTTGACTTACAACGTTTCAGTTTCAATTGAAAATTTCAACTCTTCGTCGTTGACGTTTTGTCCCACTGGTCTTGGAGCAGGCAAAGCAATAATTATCTCTAGATCTTTTTCCCATGTTCCATGACTTTGCTGCAAGTTCACAACAAAGCTCTGTTAACACTAAGAATTTGTGACGCCCTGCATCCCAAACTACACATACATATGCAATACGTCATTCTGATCATTATGGATTAATCAAGCGGGTTAAGGACCGAAAAACCGATCGCACGTTTGTTTTCTAAAATACGACATTCTCTATGCAGCTTAAATTTGAATACGGTAAATTATAGGGTGTTCTCACTGCAACCTTTTCAACGGCCCAACAACGCCGATAATCTGATCGGACATAAAAAAGCACGTGAGAACGGTTCCCGACACCGCTGCGCCGGCCTAAATTTACGACGGTGTCAAGGGGTGGACCTGGGCCAGGCTCCGACCTAAAGTCCGCGATCACAGCTGAGTGAACGCTCAACAACGTCGAAAACACCACCCTGCCACCACTTTTACCAGGGGCGGTTATCTCAGGTCTGCTACACTACTGTTCAAGTTTGCCACCAACTGTCATCATTCTCTCATCCAGAACGTTCTGATCCCTAGAGTAACTGCATTGTTCAAATGGCCAAACATAAGCAGGAAACGCATGTTCGATCGCCGACGGCGTCTCCTAAAACCCGAGACGAGACGAGTCCAAAATGACCCTTTAGGCCAGGCGTTGTAAATACATCATATACAACACTACATAAAGCTTGTAGCTAGTGGAGAGTGTCAAAAATCGATGCACAAAGCAAGAGATAGCACAATCAACGATTGAAACAACTGAAAAAAAGATTTGTTGTTTTTTTAACTTGAGTTCAGGGCGAGTTTGAAACATGCAAACTGCAACGTTGGCATTCTGGCCGAAGCGATAAACGCCAGATTCAGATTCTGCCCGGATTCCGAATGTGAATGGGGCGCTCTGCATACCAGGCGCCAAATGTAAAATAATTATTTTGCATATCGGGAGAACATATTCATTAGGACAGAGTTCATTTGCATGCTTGAAAATCACGCAATCAATAAATAAGGTATATCACATATACATAAATAAATTTATACAGATGTAGGTGAACATGAAACATGTAAAAACACCTACGTACACACACACACACTCACAAACTCGCACGAAAAGATGTAAAAACTGCGTACATACACACTCACACGAACACACACTGATACGACGTACGTACATACACACATATACATATATCATGACACGCTGACAAGTGCAAATATGTAACCTATAATATATATCCATACATACATGCACAAACCTACACATATACACATGGACGTATGAATATGTAGGTCCATGCATGGATATACATACATACATACATACATGCATGGACACACACACACACACACACACACACACACACCACACACATACACACACACACACACACACACACACCTACATACATACATACATACATACATACATACATACATACATACATGCATGCATAAACATAAATTCATACAGATATAGGTGAACATGAAACATGTAAGAACACCTACGTACACACACACACACTCACACACTCGCACACAAAGAAGCAAAGCATAACAGTATTTTGATGTACGTACACATCGACAATGAAGCCCGCCCGCTACTGTGTAATTGGAAGATGAAGTAAATTACGCATGCGTATATCTCTCCTCACACACACGACTCCACACTCCTCTTGCTCATGAAGTGAACTACATATACGCATGCGTATATCTCTCTACACACACACGACTCCACACTCTCTTGCACATGAAGTGAACTACATATACGCATGCGTATATCTCTCTCTACACATATAATATAATTTCTCAAGTTACATCGTATAGGGAGAAATTGTTGTTTTGGTGTATTGTGAGGGCGCTGTGATAGTATATCACGTGTGTTGGATTGATAGGAAAAGTGTGGTTATGTTCAGTCTACGCTCTGCCAGGGTCAGACACGCACCTGAAGTTTTTTGTACGACATAACTTTCACCTTCGCTGGCTCTTTTCCCTATTTTGTGACTTAAACATGACTGAATCGGAAACCAGACCGCCTGCTGACGCTAGTAACAACTCTTCACTGGATTTCCATCAAATAATCCAGGCAAACAACAACCATTTGCTGACCTCCATCAATCAACTAGTGACGGACAAGATGCAGTTGATGAAGCGGGAAATACAAGAATCTCAGGAGGGCCGCGAACAGGGAACAGATGACCGAAATCAAGAGAGTTAAATACTCAGAAGCGCCAAGGTTTAAAAGAAAAGCTAACGAAGACCAATTTAAGCACAACATGAAAGTAAGAGACTGTCTAGAAGATGCCAAATCCAATATCGATTTGAAGAAACACGATGACGCCAAACGGAAGCTAGACGAAGGTATTGAAACCATTGATCAACGTCAAAAACTAATTCTTCTGGCGGACGGTTCTGAATTTGGATGGGGCACGGCTTTAGAATACCAGGCCCATGAGCTTGCCGACGATAGCGACGACGAGAAACGTATTTGGAAGGCGGAGATGCGAGCTAGTAGAAAACAGAAAGAAAAGAAGAAGAAAATACAATTTCGGGCAGCCCCAAAGCCCATAGCCGGAAATACCCAGCAGGATAGTGTATCCAAAAATACTGGAGGACAACGCACAGGTGGCGGCCCAAGACCGGGAGTTTGTTTTTCATGCGGAAAAGCTGGCCACTACCGCTCTGAGTGCAGATTTACAGCGACTGCTAGTCTGGGTGCTAACCCAACTGTTGGCGGGAACGCATGACTACAAAAGTTAAGTATACTACCTTCCCATGCTTTCGAAATTTCTAATGAGGACGTTGTATTTTCGTCCGAAGGGGAAGAAAATTTTTCTTTTTGAATTCAGATATTTTAGTTAATGATTCAATTCCATTTATGGCGCCAAATCCCGTTATTTCTGTAAATTCAAACCCAGTTCGAGTTAGGGGAAATTTGTTACGTTGTATCGACTACTGGAGAGAATACGCGCCAAAACCCATAGTGGAGTTGATCGAATTTGGCTACAAGCTACCGCTGATTTCATTGCCGCCTACAATGTTCATGTTTAATAATACTTCAGCACTTACAAATCAAAATTTTGTAAGCGGTGCTATACAAGATTTATTGGAAACGGGGGCAATTGAAGAAGTGAAAGACAAGCCATATGTCTGTAACCCACTGTCTGTCTCCATCAATAAAAAAGGTAAGTGCAGACTAATACTCGACTTGCGGCAAGTAAATTTACACTTGTATAAAAATAAATTCAAGTGTGAAGATCTGAAGGTGGCAAAAGAATTAATCAAACCTGGAGGTTTTCTTTTTAGTTTCGACTTGAAATCAGGATATCATCATGTGGAGATCTTCCCACAGCATAGGAAATTTCTAGGTTTTTCATGGGAATTTCCTGAAGGTAGGAGATATTTTATTTTTTGTGTGTTACCATTTGGGCTATCAACAGGGCCATATATCTTCACCAAATTGCTCCGACCAGTAGTTGCGAAATGGCGAGGGGAAGGTAAGCCGATAGTAATCTATATTGACGATGGCATAGGAGCCAGCGGATCACTGGACAAGGCCTCTCAAATTTCCAGAGAGGTCAAATCTGATCTGTCCAAGTTTGGATTTGTAACAAGTGAGGAAAAATGTCAATGGGAGCCAGTACCTAGACTAACGTGGCTCGGCAATGATATTGATATGAACAAAGGTGAGATATCAGTCACTACTGACAGAGTGGTTCGTTTACTAGCTTCTATCCAGAACCTGCTGGACTGTAATAAAAAGGGCAGTTCACCTACTGACACACAGTCCAAGCCAGTCTCTGTACGCAGAATAGCACACATAGTCGGTCAGATCATCTCTATGAGATCAGGAATAGGTAATGTGTCCATGCTTATGACTCGACACTTATATAATGCTATAAATACTAGAATTTCTTGGAATAGCCACATTGTGCTAACACAACAGGCATTGAACGAATTGGTTTTTTGGAAAGACAATATTGGTAAGCTGAATGGCAGACCAATAAGGAGTAGCTCAAAGGCCAATAAAGTGGTGTACTCTGATGCCTCAGGTAAGGCTTTTGGTGGATACATCGTTCAACATGATAACGATATTGTACATGGTAACTGGGACCACTATGAATCAAACCAGAGTTCCACATGGCGTGAATTAGAGGCAGTACACAGAGTACTGTATAGTATTGCAGAAATTATAAAGGGCCAATCGGTAAAGTGGTTTACAGATAATCAAAACGTGGTGAGCATAATTAACCGGGGTAGTAGGAAACCCAAATTGCAAGACATTGCATTGAGCATATTTGCTATCTGCATGCAGTCAGGAATATCGGTAGATCCTGAATGGATTCCAAGATCAGCTAACGAGAAAGCAGACTATATCAGTAAGATAGTAGACACTGATGATTGGTCACTTAATACGGTGTATTTTAATTACCTGAATTTACACTGGGGCCATTTTCAGTGGATAGATTTGCGTCATCTTACAATGCCAAATGTACAGTTTTCAACTCCCGTTTTTGGTGCCCTAATTCTTCAGCAATGGATGCATTCACCCAGAATTGGGGTTCTGATGTGAACTGGTTATTACCCCCGACATATCTTATAGGGAGAACAATTAGACATCTACAACTCTGTTCAGGCAAAGGTGCTCTAATACTGCCTGTGTGGAGATCTGCCTATTTTTGGCCACTAATCTGCCCTGATGGGGTACATCTGGCAGGATTTGTGCATGACTGGGTAGACTTACCATGTGATGACCCTATGCTCTTGTTGCCAGGAAAGGCAAGAAACTCTGTTTTTGGAGGTAGAATCCTAAACTTCAGGATGTTAGCCTTGTGGCTGGATTTTGGGTCTGCACCTAGAGCAGACAGAAATGGATTTTGTATATCACAGGCTAGGGAGTTCCCTAGCTACATTTCTTAATACGGGCTCTAGTGACAACAAGTTTATGTTGTTGTCCATAGTAGCTATTAACATAGCCAATTATGGCATAGGACAGTTCGATTGAAAACTGGTTTATAACTAAAACCAATAGAGAAAATTTTTACAACCAGTTGGTAATGACTACTTGTAATGATATTCCAGTGCAATTTGTCTTTTGCATTAATTCTCTTTCACAGGCACTGATATTTTCCACACTGGTATTTGGGCTGAGTTTGACAAGTTTGAAGATCCAACACTCCTACAGTTAACCAAGTATCTACCAAGTTTTTCCATGGCCTCACGAGCAGACTCAACAACTCTGGCTTATTCAAATGCATTTAGGAAATGGTCGCAGTTTGCTTCAGATCATAACTTGGCAGCTATCCCAGCAGAGCCCTCCCATATTTCTCTTTATCTGACACATCTGATTCAGAGGTCTCTTACATCAGGATATACCAAACATACAGTCGAATCGGCTTTTTATAGCATTCAGTGGGCTCATCAAATTGCAGGTTTACCGTCGCCTACCGAACATCCTTTTGTTAAGAATTTGATGGAGTCTGCCAAACGTTTACTTGGTAAACCAGTAAACAAAAAAAGCCAGTTACCACAGAAGTTATTTCTGAACTTGTTGAATATTTTAAGGACTCTGGTTCACTCAAGGACGTAAGAGACATTTGTTTGATGTTAGTAGCATATGCTGGTTTTCTCAGATTTAGTGATGTTGTTAATATTAAGAGATCACATATTACATTTTATGACACTCATGTCACCATTTTCATACAGAAAAGTAAAACTGACCAGTATAGTAACGGGAATGTTGTACACATTTCTAGATCAAGCAAGGTCACATGTCCTGTAGCTTACCTTGAGCGTTATTTAGCAGTGGCCGGCATTCCAAATGATTCACATCAATTTATCTTTAGACCACTGTTAGTTTCAAAACACACATTTTCTTTAATTCATATGAATAAGCATCTTAGCTACACTAGAGTTAGAGAAATAGTTAAACAAAAATTGGGTTTAGTAGTTGATGATGTTTCAGCTTTTGGAACTCACTCCTTTCGTAGTGGGGGTGCTACTACAGCTGCTCAGGGAGGAATTTCATCTCGGCAGCTGATGCAGCATGGTAGGTGGCGTTCAGCTACAGCCAAAGATGGCTACATACATGATACCATTTCTGAGTGTTTATCTGTAAGCAAGTGCTTAGGAGTATAATCTTAGATTACATTTACTCTTACTCCCCTTCTGTTTGTCTGTCTATGACTGTGAATAAAGTTGACCTGGCTGGCAGCGTAGCCACACACTGTAATAATGTTGTGTGTGTGTTGGTATATAAAGCCCGGAGATGAAACAAAACATATAATTTCTCAAGTTACATCGTATAGGGAGAAATTGTTGTTTTGGTGTATTGTGAGGGCGCTGTGATAGTATATCACGTGTGTTGGATTGATAGGAAAAGTGTGGTTATGTTCAGTCTACGCTCTGCCAGGGTCAGACACGCACCTGAAGTTTTTTAACTTATATTATTATGTATCATTCTGCCATGTAGATATTTTCAGCCATTTTGTATACTGTTAGTAAGTTTACTGCAACATAATTTTAGTATACAAGACATTTTTGGAAGCAGGTTATCTAACGCTTTTCCAGAGCACTTTTTCCTTTCTGTGAGTGAAAGGTTTTTAACCTCTGGTTTTTAGTGCGAGTTTCCTGTACTCCTGTACTCAATTTTTCCTAAACTAGTTTCTATTGTACTGTATGACTATGTCAAGTCTATGACTGTGAATAAAGTTGACCTGGCTGGCAGCGTAGCCACACACTGTAATAATGTTGTGTGTGTGTTGGTATATAAAGCCCGGAGATGAAACAAAACTATATATATATACAGTGAACAGCACGCACGACGCTTGGACCAGCTATACACTTACACACGTTATGATTCACGCTATACTGTCCAACCAGCCCGGAGGAACTCACTGGCAACTCGGATTACCTGACCTCGTCAACTCCAAATTTAGCAATGTTATACCCGAGTTTATTCCATGATAGCTAGTTTCTGGTTGGACTACGTTATTTCTAGTTAGAATTCTTTACACTACTAATCTTCTGAGTAGAGTGTAGGACGCGCTGTTGTTTGTGTTCATGACCTTTGGCCCCTTACGTTAGCCATATCACCCAAACATCGGGATTCTCTCACTATGAAGGAGATCAACAATTAAGCCACTACACCCTGACAACGATTAGTTAAACGCAGCAATCTCTGGCGGGAAAGGCTGCATATATTTGAGTAATCCAAAGGTCATTGTTGCACCGCGCAGGAACGTAATTATCAGGCCCGGAAGGCAGTGTCAACGCGGCAATTAGGGTCGGTCCTGGCACTGATTGCGGGGAGGGGGCACCTTATCTTGTGCTACGGACCACACTTTGGCGTCCCTGATGTAGCTCGTTAACGTTAATGGCGGGTAAGCTCTACCAAAGTTAGACATGAGTCGATAGTTCACACCAGAGGAATACTCAGAATCGTAATGCTTCTGTTACTGAAGACGAGAACTCGGCATTTGGAGTACAACTTCAGACTTTTATTCTTAGTCTCAGGAACAGTTTC
The DNA here is from genome assembly GCF_041260155.1 of Ptychodera flava. Lineage (NCBI taxonomy): Eukaryota > Metazoa > Hemichordata > Enteropneusta > Ptychoderidae > Ptychodera > Ptychodera flava. The sequence goes on from NC_091936.1 coordinate 8,019,217, forward strand.
AAGAACGAAGCGGGTGATGTGTTTCCTTCCTTTAATCAACTTCAATCCTATATACCTTCTTTCCAATTACCATTTACTTACAGTAAGTAATTAAATCGTAATATAATCGTATGATTGCTGCCTCCCTAGGCGATAAAAGATTCCGCGTCACCCGACTTCGACACATGAGGTACCGTATATTATTACGTAAATTTACTGAATAATCAACTCAATGGAAGCCTAAAATTAGGGCGTTATAAACTTATGCAGTAGGTTATTTGGATAAATAATGCCAACAATGCGAGTTAGGTCGGGATTTTGACCGGCAAAATTAATAATAAAAGTGACTTAATTCAATAAAATGACAATTAGTCAACTTTTGTGAGCGCATTCTCTGACAGAACTCATGATGTTCCCTCTGGCCTAAAACTTAAACTCTCGATTTTTTTCGAAGAAATTATCATTTGTAAGACAGTCACTGATAAGCAATTGGTTATTCATTGCAATATGCACGCTTTCTTCAAATATCAACATGTTTTTATTCAATGAAACGTCAACGCACTGGCGTGGAGATGCAGAAGATCGGTCAGCAAAGAAAAAATACCGTTCAATATCTAACTAATTTTCCTAATAATTATAAATATAGAACGTCGCAAACGGGGAACAAACATTTTATATATTGTGCTTGCAGTTGCTGGCGGTCAGTTAGCTCAATGTTGTGGAATTAAATTAGAAATTTGGTAAATATTTCATTCACAATGACTTTCGTGAGAATACTGATACGGTGGTTTGTTGGTTGGTTGGTTGGTTGGCAAGAATGAAGGTGAAATTCGGGATTTAGACCTTTTTTTAAAAAGCATGGTCGTTCAATCAGCTGTGCTTTTAAGCCGAAATGCCACTGACCCCGTGGAAAGAAAGCCAAAATACTTGCCTCTAACCCACACTGCTACCCCTAGAACACTAAACGCTTGTGTGCAACAATGTAGGAGTTTGTTGTCCGTAAAACCAGTGAAGTGACCGCGACTTGTATGTATCAAATTCGTCTTATGACATGACAGAATGAATATCCAAAAGACAAAACGCTCAATATAAAGCCATGCTTAAAACTTAAATTTTAACATTTTGGGCTTCCATTGAGTTTTGACAAATCAGCAAATTTACGTAATAATATATTGTACCTCATGTGTCGAAGTCGGATGACGGAAAATATTTCATCGATTCTATTACGATTTAATTACTGACTGTAAAATAAATAGTACTTGGAAAGAAAGTGTATGGTTGTACTTGATTAAAGGAAGGAAACACATCACCCGCTTCGTTCTTGAAACTGTTCCTGAGACTAAGAATAAAAGTCTGAAGTTGTACTCCACATGCCGAGTTCTCGTCATCAGTTACAGAAGCATTACGAATTCTGGTGGTGAACTATCGACACATGCCTAACTTTGGTAGAGCTTATCCCCCATTAACGTTAACGAGCTTCATCAGGACGCCAAAGTTTTGTCCGTAGCACAAGATAAGGTGCCCCCCAGCAATCACTGCCGGTTCGACCCTATGCAGCGTTGACACTGCCTACCCGCGGCCGGGCCTGCTATGATATTGCGTTCCTGCAAAGGCCAGAGTTGACCTTTGGATTACTCATCGCCGCCTTCCCCGCCAAAGATTGCTGCGCAGCAACTACAAGTTGTCAAGCTGTAGTGGCTAATAAATTGTAGATCATGTTCATAGTGAAAGAATGATATGGCCAACGTGAGGGCCAAAGGTCATGAACGCAACCAACAGCGCGTCCTACACTCTGCTCAGAAGCTTGGTAGTGAAAACAATGCTAGAAATCATGTAGTCCCATAAGAAACTGGCTATCGTGGAATAAACTCTGGTATTAAACGTTGCTAAATTGGAGTTGACGAAGTCATGTAATCGGAGTTGCGAGTGAGATCCCCTGAGCTGGTAGGACAGTATAGCGTGAATCATAACGTGTGTAAGTGTATAGCTGGTCCAAGCGTCGTGCATGCTGTTTGCTGTAGGCCTATATATATGTATGTATAAAACGTCGCGTCGTGTGAATATCTGTGAGGATCGTGTCTATATGCGTAAAAGCCGTGATCTGAACATGCGCAAAAGGGCCCTACGGTAAACGAAATTACCACGCACAGTTCAAGAATTTATGTATGTACGTATGTACGTATGTATGTATGTATGTATGTATGTATGTACGAATGCATATATATGTGTGTGATATATATATACATATATGTATACATATATATATATATATATATATAATATATATATGAATGCATTATATATATATATGTGTGTGTGTTGAGTGCATGTTTGTATTAATTTGTATATATATATATATATGAATGCATTATATATATATATATATATATATATATATATATATGTGTGTGTGTGTGTGTGTGTGTGTGTGTGTTTGAGTGCATGTTTGTATTAATGCATATATGTGTGTATATTTGTGTGCATGTATGTATATGTATGAATGCATATATATGTGTGTTAGAGTGTGTGGTGTGTGTGTGTGTGTGTGTGTGTGTGTGTGTGTGTGTGTGTTTGTTTGTATGTTTGTATGAATGCATATACACACATATATATACGTGTGGGCGTGTTTGTGTGTGTAATTTTACATGTGTAATTCTGTACGTATGTATATGACTATCTTCATGTACCTATATATGTGCGTTCATGAGATATAGGTTCTCAGATATGCATATTTTTAAGTGTATAAGTATTAACTTATACCTGTGTTGATTTATCTATGTATGTGCTATAATAGCCTTTTATTGTACGCGCGATTTATCAGCATTCAAATACACCATTTTCATACGAATATGTTCTTCTAATGTGTAAAATAATTATTTTACATTTGGCGCCTGGTATCTGCAGCTCTGGGACTGCAGCCCACATCGGGCGCTTGGGCGCTATGGACTGCAAGGGGTTAATTAAATTACAAGAGAGTAAAATCTAAGCATCAACACTTACCTTTGCAGTCCAGAACGCCAAAGCGCGCCCGATGTGGGCTGCAGTCAAGAGCACCCACATTCACATTCGATATCCGGGCAGAATCTGAATCTGGCGCTTATCGCTTAGGCCAGAATGCCAACGTCGCAGTTCGCATGTTTCAAACTCGCCTTGAACTCAAGTTGAAAAAAAAAAAATTTTTGTTCAGTTGTTCCAATCGTTGATTGTGCCATCTCTTGCTTTGTGCGTCGATTTTTGACACTCTCAACTAGCTACAGGCTTTATGTAGTGTTGTATATGATGTATTTACAACGCCTGGCCTAAAGGGTCATTTTGGACTCGTCTCGTCTCGTCTCGTCTCGGGTTTTAGGAGACGCCATCGCCGACATCGTCTAAAACACTAGCCGATGCATTTTCTGATTTTTGGATTTACATTCAACACTTCTAAACCATCAAAATGGTCATGAAGATGGCGGCAAAGTCGTCTAGAACGCATATGAAGGTAAAAGAACTGGAAACATGAGGCTGTTACGTCCTCGACGTCGGCCATTATTCTTATTAGGGTGTTACCAAACATGACCGCGGAGGGCGTTTAGGCCGGTGTCAATCTCAAAACAAAGACAAAAACTTAGGCGTGAGAACGCACACCTTTTCGGCGGGCTAATCCCGTGTATTTGCAGAGGGTAAACTCGGACCCAGCAACGCTAAATCAAGCACGCAGTGAGAACATAGCTTTAGAGCCGAATAAAGCTAATAAGCGAATGGACTTATCATGCATGTTAAAAGGTAATGGGATTTCCAAATGGCGAAGTGTACCACATTGACTTGACGGAAAGAAATGTCAGAGATGTCAGATCGAGGCACTGGGGTTCGGTTACAGGCACGTTGTTTATTTAAATCAAAGGAATTGCAGGAAAACTGGATACAGATCTCGGAAGCAGTCAGAAAAGGGTTGTTTCACCAAATCAGAGAGAGGGAGAGCTTACACTGAAAGCACGGGCCTTATATAGCAAACATACAGGTGGCAATGTTAAGAATGAAAATGAGAGAGTTGATCTATTTTAAATAATGGAAGGTTAAGATCTTTTGATCATCTGATTTAAATACGAATAGGTAGTCAAAGACACTGTGACACACTTTCAAATTCTAATTTTAAGGCTTACAGGTATATGGCATTAATTGCTTGTACTCTATATATTGATATATCATCTTGCAATAGGTAAATCGTTCAGACGGAAAATGTCCCGGATTGAGCCTCTTGTTAGTTACGGATGAATTCCACAAAAAATTATGTACTCTGGCATATTTTACAGGTCAGTAAATGCAAGTGCAGCCTTAGCAATGGATGGAGTGGTAGACTACATTGATCGTGATGATGTGACTGGCAGCAATGTCTTACCCTTTACCTTTGAGAGGGTCTGTGCTGAGATGAGGTACAGTTTAAGTTCAACTTTTTACCACGATAAATGAGAGTTATCATCTGTCATACGAAAACATTTAATTGCCACACATTTCTCGAATCAAAGAAGAGACTTTATGGTAGTAGTAGTAGTATGACAATGTGACAGTGTTTCAATATATTATTGTAAAGTGTGAATTTCTATTGTGTAACACGGAAACGGTCCAACTAAATTTTCTAGTTCAGCTACCCTAGAATGGCCGCTTTAGAAACATTGTATATGGATCTAATGCAATGACCTGATTGTAGTTATGACATATAGCATTATTCACATGTGCCGATATTTGAATTTACAAAACACTGCTGTTTCATTTACGAATTGGTGTGTTTCAGTAACATAATGTCAATTACAAAATATTCCGATTGTGTCTCATTTCAAAGGTTTCATCGTTGGTGAGATTATCGGTGGAATAATCGCCAAAGACCAGCAGATTGCTAGACGTGCAGTCAAGAGCATTGATGTCCACTATGAAGACTTGGGTGCAGCACTAACGATAGAGGTACAGCTTCCGATGTTTATTTATACTTTAAGACAAGCACAGCTCTTTAGAAGTGTTTTATAACTTTTCAATGTCTGACAAGCAATTATCAATTTAAAATAGATCTATATATAAATCATTAAGACGATAAAACCATTTAAAAAATAAAAAATTAGCCCATTTCGATTTCCTTTTCTTGAAGTGCAACTTTGGTTGTTGGTTTGCCGAAAATATGCAACGGATTATCAGTTTTACCTTCTTGCCTAATTTTGCTTTTCAGTACAGCGTAGTATCTGTTTCACAAAACTGATCAGCGAGCAAAGGGATGATTTTAAGCCTTATTACTACTACTACTACTACTACTACTACTACTACTACTACTACTACTACTACTACTACTACTACTACTAGTTATTATCTTATTCTTATTATTATTATCATATTTCATAGGGTAGTCTGATTTTAAAAGTAAATTGTAGTTTACACCAGAGCCCTCAATATACAGGGAAAAGAACTCTAGAAATACAAAAAAAGAATCTATACAGTAAGAATTTATAACAAGTCTCGTAGAGTCTGAGCAGTCTGAAACATATAAATTGGTATTGCTTGCACATCGATTGAGACTCTTGCTAGTTCTCTATGATTTTGTAGGGGTTGGGCGATCAATGAATGTGAGCACGTTAATTATTTTTAAATACCGTTTATAAACCCATGTTGCCGTTCCTAGTATTCAATGACTATCTACATCCAGTGATTGCTGACTAAGTATATTCCATGTATGTATCTTTAAAATATTAATTGTACACACTGGTATCTCCCTATTACACACTAAGTAAAAATGGAATGATCCACTGCATGATAAACATTTGTTTTGCGCTGTCGACTGTTGATGCCTTGCTTGATGTATAAAATGAAGTCCCTCTCTCTACAGCATTCTGATGTTACTGCATACTTCACTGTTGCACAGAAAAAATGCAAATCCTGATAAAAAGCCGCAACACTCTTGATGAACGTGTAAGATGCATAATTATTACGAAAATGCTGCTTAGTATTCAGAAAGAAATCTGCTTTGCACATCACCCTCCATTATTGTGTTCAGCGATACGCCATCTTAAAGAAGAGCTTAGTTTACAGTGTACTACCGGTACATGTATTTCAGTTGGGGTTCTGTGATAAGAATTAACATATCAGTTTTGAAAGATGTTTTAAGAAAGAGAAATGTGATCAAATCTACTTTCTGGGGAAATTGCACAAAGTGTAAGCATTTAAATTTCATCATAATTAACCTAAAATACTTGTCATCCATGTAGTACATGTAGTGATAGGTGAATTAGGTTATTCAGAGAAAAATGACTCGGAAATTATAGCGGCAACATTGAACAACATTTTTTTCATGTACCACACTGGGGTTTGAACCCTCACTTACTGCACCAAATCGCATAGCAAAGACGTCAGCACATTAGACCGCTCGACCACATCGTGACCTCTTAAAAGGTCATTCAACAGCCGTGCTATCTATCATGCAAAAAGATCAGGCAGACAGTGTACTACATGTACATGTACTTGGAAATCATAGAACTACATTGACCAGGTTTCATGGTCGATTACATGGAATGTTGAACATGCACCCTTATCTGACAGGTGGCAGCGCAGCGCATTGTAAAGTTTAATGTGGGTGATTTAGGGGGGGGGGCATTTTGTAATTAGTGAATTCAGGGGGGGGGGTTATATTTTACAATTGAAGACTTTGGGTCGTCAAATTTTACAAATGTAATTTCGAGGGGGTCGCCTTTTACATTTAGTCCACAACTTAAATTCCACCGACCCCCCCCCCCGGAAAAAAACGAATGCTCCCTAATGGTCTCTATATCAATTATGTTGTTTTTCGAAGGACGCCATTGAGACAGGGGCTTTCCATGATCCGGGAATCGATGATATATATGGTGATCCTGATGGTGGCTTTCTGGATTCAGACAAAATCATTGAAGGAGACATCAGAATGGGTGGACAGGAGCATTTGTATATGGAGCCACACTGCGTTCTAGCCATTCCTGATGTCGGAAGCCAAAAAATGAAGGTTTTAGCGACAACTCAGGATTTGTCTGTTGCACAGGTAAATTCACCTTCTCGTTTAGTCTTTACAAATGTACCGGTATGTACCGGATGGTGGGGATGTTTTAGATTTGAAATGTAAACCATCTCAATTGAGGGTCATTCTTTTTTCAGAGATTTCATCACTCTCCAGGCAGAGTTCCTATCGCGCGGTGCCCATACTTGTGCGTTCGATTATGAGTGTACGCGTGATAAGTACTGCGATTTCAAAATAATCTCCAAACAGAGACTAACGCATAATTCTAACCTAGCTAAGCAGTCTGACCGATACGCGATATCATGTCCAGACATACCAGTTACGTCCGCCCTGCGCCAGCCAGAGCTGACTCATAATTAGCATCGGGTCCAAATTATGTGTGTGGACGCTTTATGCTGGCCCGTGGCTAAGTCCGCGCGCACTCACTGTTGGAAAGATATCATAGTTTTGATGCGCACAAATGTCAGAGGTCACACTATTGTAAATTTATATCGGCCCAGGGCCAGAGGCAGGCAGATGAGTGGACGGGGACCAAATTTATCCCTGAAGCAGCATTCCGTCTATGCCGTGGTCCGGCGTAAATGTTATATATCTGAACAAGGTAACAGTCTCTGCCACAGGTATATTTAAATATTCCAGAACGGATCTCCTTTCTTTCGCGCGCGTGCTTTTTGGTTAGAAAAATGTAAAGGACGATACGTATTGGAAGAGCGATTCTTTAGCAAAAGCAGCACTTTACTTAGACCAGTCTAAAAAATCTGTGTTTCGAGGTTTGCTGCTTTTGTCTTTGTGATTATCACTGTTTTGTTTTGTTTTAATGTCCTTTAATAATTTATCATAAATCTGACAGCAGTGTCTGCCAAACTTACAGAAACGGGAGAAGCCATCTTGAACCGTCAATTAACATATAAATAACCTAGAGCAGGAACTATATTTTGTAAGTGTACACTTATTCGATAGTTGGCTTTGAAACTGGTGCACTTTTCATGATTCTTCTTTTCTGGTAAGAGATATTTTACATATACAAGACAAACAGTTTCTATTACAGAAAATACGTAACACCCAAACGTGGGTGTAAAATGTCCCCTGTGGGATAGACTAAATACAAGCTGTCGGTCAGACTCCCAAGCTAGGTTAAAATTCCAAAATAGTCTCAGCCAGGACAATGATTTCAAAGGTGAGATTTTATGTGACCTTTTTCGTGAATGTTGCACAATGTGAGCTAAGGGATGAATATAAATGTAGAAGGGCACAGTTCAAAGAACATGGCCAAGCTAAACGGAAAGAGGCAACAGTAGAAGAAGACAAAACAAGAGTCTTTGAAGCCAACAAGGAAAGGGTGCTTTCTACTGAGCGATGAATTCATAAGCAGAGACTGCTTTGAATTTTAAGGATGCAAGACAAGAAACAGACCAATTCAAACTAAGACTTCTCCGACAAATACTGAGATGGCAACCCCTATCAACTATATACTGTACTGTTGGAAAGCCTAGATACATTGCAATTCAGCTGTGCTAATTTCAATGTCATTGTAAACATAAGGATCACGTGACAGGAAATTTACATATCCCCCCAAAAATCAGTTTTCCCAATGTTCCATGGCTACGATGCATTATTTTTGGCTGAAATTTGCACCAGAGATAGCCGAGGCAGCATTCTCAAAAAGTGTGTCTGCGATTTTTCCTATTTATTTTCGTTTTAAAGTTATTGACAGTTAAAGGTTTTAGATGAAGATTTTAATCACTCGAAAAAGATATTCTGTTATGAAAATTGATCGGAGGTCCGCATAAAAAATCGCAGACACACTTTTTGAGAATGCTGCATCGGCTATCTCTGGTGCAAATTTCAGCCGAAATATTGCATCGTAGCCACGGAACATTGGGAAAATTGATTTTTGGAAGGGTATTTAAATTTCCTGTCACGTGACCCTTATGTAAACAATAACAATAACATGAGCACAGCTGACTGTCACATATCTAGGCTTTCCAACGGTATATAGTTTGTAGGGGTTCCCACCTCAGTTTTTGTCAGAGAATTCTTACTTTGAATAGGTCTGTTTCTTGTACTGCATCCTTAAATTAGTTTGGTAGTCTGACTGGTAGCCGGTAACAGTCAGTGAGTTTCGCCAGAGAGGACATTTCACACCAACGTTTTGGTTATTTTGCATTTCTCGATTTCCTGCCTTTTCATGTCTAATTGTTTAAATTTCAAAGACGACCTGTGGTTTCACTGTTTTGCAGTCGAATGTCACATAGCATGTCTACATACTGCTCCAATCGAAACAAATCATCGTAGATGACGCAGTCCCTATTTAAAACTTCGTTATTTGATCTGGACGATATGACGTATGGTCATTGCCAGTAATGCTATAAGTATGGACACCGATCTTTTCCCTCATCATGTTAACCACGATATCATACTTTTTTTCATTGCCACCAATAGTTATCAGTGATATCACAAGATGATAGTGGTATCGTTGACCATGGGCTCTGAATTAAGGAGCGACCATTACCACAATTTACCATGGTGGATCTGTTTCGACCATGGTCAGAAGAGACTTTCAAGTCATCACAGCTTGTAGTGGCCACGCTGAACATTTTTACCATGGTCGAGTCAGGGTAGAATTCTTTGCAAAATTGACCATGGTGACCATGTTTTGATCATGTCCAGTATAGAAATGTATATTATCACTGCTTATAGTGACCATGGTGCCATAGTTTACCGTGCTTTACCACGGGCAGAATTTTGTTTGTCAAAATTGAAAATGCTTAGCATGGTTCTTCATGGTAAGGGTAGATTTTAGCCAAAATTGACCACGGTGACAATGCTAGTAAAAATACTTGCATGCCAAATGCTCAAAGAAATTAGTTCTGGCCATGTAGAGGATGCAATGTGTGATTTAATATTCAATAGGCATTTATCAGTAAACCATTTTTGTTTTTCTATTTCAATTATTATTGTCAAGATGACTCTTATCTGTGTTAGAACTTCTTGAAAACTGAAGTCTAGAAATCATTCAGTTCCTAACAGCAGCAGTATAATCAGTCTGAAAACTATAGGTATGTCGTAATATGGCCATGTGAAACATTAAGTCAAATCGGCTGCAACGTTTTGATTTTACATTAATATTGTAATCGGTTTATATAAATTTTCTTAGTCTGATTAAAAAAAAATAATTATCTACTGAGTGGGGCTGCAGAGGGGGGGGGGGGGTCAGTAAGACCAATAGTAAACAGGTGATGCACCCAAATATGGCTGCTTCCAACAAACATTTGCTGAATAGCGTAGATGGTGCATGTAGACATAAGAATCTTTACAAATACAACATTATGCCACCAACGGAAAAGATGGGAAACGGATTCATTCAACTTCAACAAAAATTCTCCTTCTTCAAACAATGTGGCCAGATTTTGAAAATGGCCAGTACTTTAAAATGAACAAAAAGCTGTACAATTCCTTGACTACTCTGCCATAAGCGAATGCTGCTTACCAATTCCAAAGTAATGGCGATAGTGGTTCATGAGAAAGAGATTTTTGACGCCAAAACGGCACAAAGTGCCCCAAAATACCTGTATGCAAATTTCATAAATTCGAAAATAAAAATTGTTACTCTTGTTAATCTCAAGACGGGCATACCTATTTTCAGAGCAATCAGAAAAGCAGTTATGGAGAGTAACTGTTTTACCGATGACTGCAAAATTGATTAAGAAATTCAAGTAGGCAACTTTTGCCAAATTTGATGGAATGATACTAAGGAAACCTCTAGTAACTCGCTCACCAAAATTCAAAGCAATCAGACCAAGAATTTCAGAGCAAGAGGCTTTCGAATGAAAACTGCGAAAATTCAAATGTGCGAATTTCACAAATGTTGAGAAAGTCCGAATAAGTCTGCACCTAGAAACAAGCATACCACATTTTAAAGCATTTGACCAGCGGATTCAATGTAAAAGACTTTTGACCAAAAACTGTGAAAATTGCACCAAACATTATGCACAAATATGCAAATTTCAACACAAAATTAAATAAAATCTGACTGAGATTACCTGTAGGAACCTTCATATCAAATTTAAAAGCAATCAGATCACCAATTTGAGAGAGTAATTTTGGATTTAGATTTAGAGATACATATCTGAATGCCATACATCACGGTTATTTTTGGATTCAAATTCAGAGAATGTAGCTTTGAATATCCAAATAAAGTAAATCCTTGTTGGCCAAGTTGCAGTGTTTTGTGAAAGCAAGTGACATGCATCGGGAGACCTTTGGGTACTAAAGTGACCAGTTGTACACAAAGTTCACAAATGCCTAAGAAAACGCTGCAGACACAAGCACGGACGGACTGGCGGGCATGACTAAGGACGACACTTTTATTTTTTTGTTTCCCATTTCCAGAGGGAAAGTCGGGCAGGGCAGGCGGGCGAAGTACAAAGAATGACGTTGGAAAAAAATCTATTTATTTCAGTTCAATTTTCTGTATTCTCTGTCCTTTCAGTCTCTATCCTTTAATTCCTCGTTAGTGGAATCTTTGTTACAGACTGCCTTCTTTCCCTTCAGCACAGTTCACGTGTGGAGTACATGTAATGAATATTTATCGCCATTCGAGATTACAATCTGTGGAGAAAACGGTCAAAGGATTTTGTTTAGAAAGATTTTACATGCAGATACTGAACACAAAAAATATTTCATGCAAATATTAAACATGATCTCACATAGATTTTGTGACTTGAAACTAAATACACAATTCTTGCTATACAGTTATAAACAATGCAAATCCATCAGAAAGTTGCTTTAGTACAAGCAGATGTGACTAAACATATTGACTATAACTCTGATGAGGTTTTGTGACTACTTCCTCTTGGTTCCTTTACCCTACATTTTTGCATTGTTAAAAAAATAATGACCACAGCCTCACTGCACCAAACACAAATGTGCGGGATTACTCAAATGAAGTAGCATAGGAATTAAACATGGCTACTGCTGAATATCTTGCATCTCACAACCACAGTTCTACTCAGCTCGATTATGCGATTATCCTACATAGGGAGATCCCAAAGTAAAAAGCAGTTATCAGCAGGAATACGTTCAGATGCAAATAACAAATCAATTTAAATCTACCAGAATAATAACAGTTGAATCAGTCGCTTGAAAATTGTTATAACGACTGTAGCGTGAAACCTTTGGTAGCGACCTAGTCTTGGTTTCTACTTGTTTTGTTCAACTGTAATATTACTTTGCTCTGTTCTAAACATTGAGTACTCTAATCTCCATGTGAAGACACCAACAATTATATATACAATATATATATATATATATATAATATATATATATATATATATATATATAATGATTTGTTATTTGCATCTGAACGTATATATATATATATATATATATATATTATTAGTTTCTACTTGAAACAACTTATATTATGATATATAATATATATATTATATATATATATATATATATATATATATATAAAAACACTGTACGTACATGTGTTGCGAGGTCTTAGTTTCTACTTGAAACAATTTATATTATGATATATATATATATATATATATATATATATATATATATATATATATAGTATAATATAGGTAGTTTCAAGTAAGAAACTTAGACTTCGTTCGTGTAACGAAGTCTAAGTTTCTTACTTGAAACTACCTATATTATACTATACCGCTCTACATTTGAGCACTTTTCTTCCCTGGGAAGATTACATTTTATTTTATAATATATATATATATATATAATATATATATATATATATATATATATATATATATATATATATATATATTGTCAACGCACAGAAACTGTACTGTTTGCAGTTGTTTCAGCGAGAGCACTAACGCGTTCATGTTTCTCTTCGACAGAATGCCGTCGCTGTTGCCCTTGGTATTGACTTTAATAAGGTTATTATAAAAGCTACTCGAGTTGGTGGTTCTTATGGTGGCAAGTCTTTACGTCCTGGATTGTTCAGCGCAGTTTGTGCTGTTGCAGCAAAAAAGTTAGTAAACTTAGTTCAATGACTTTAGACTAATCTGACTAATCTCCTGTCTTTGAATGAACATCGGTGCACATTTTGGTGTAAGTCCCAAACCAATCAATCGATATGCATCTTTAGAAAGCAATACAGCGAATGAGTGCCATTCAATATTTTTGTTATTGACCATCGACTTTTCAGCTCATAGGAGCAATGGCCGATTTGCATAAAGATGGCGATGACGTCATAGGCGCAATGCATTGTTGTCCTCAGGGGTACAAGGGTCAGTTTTCAGAACATAAATATTCATGTAAAAGTAAACATGTCGTCAGCGATTCCTGGGGCACAGTTGCGAGGTCGTAAACCGGAAGAGTTGTCTTTAGTAGAGCTGAAGAGATGGCTGAGATGCAGAAAAGGTGCCAGTCTACGAGGGAACAAGCGAGAACTCGTTGAAAGGTATTTTTTTCCAACTCGTATGTTGACTTTTTTACAGATTTGTGGCGTGATGCCTCCACTTTTTAATACAGCTAGTCTCGCGCTGGGCATGGTTGCTACCGTCATTGCTCCAAAATATGAACATTTTTTTGGAAAGTGATGAAAAATTATCGTTCACATATGTGATTTCACCACAAGTGATTGTACTTTGGGCGTAAGAACTTGAATTTTGTTCTCGACCGACCATTTCTGTGCTAATGTGAAGCTGTATACGGGAGGGCCAGGTGTGCCATTTTTACCTGCTACGTCTAGTAGCCAAAAATGAAAACAAAACATGATTGCACTTGTTTGACTTCCCAAAACATAAAGTGACAATGGAAGGAGCAGAAAATGCCCATGTCAGCACTGTCGTGCAGACCGTACGGGTTTTGTAGTGTTTTTCCGGTGTCTCACAATGTAAAGGTCAGACGAATAGACTGACCACAGTTCAACTTACATCTTATATCTAATCATAGTAATCTAGCCTAGCGTAAGAGTGTGGGATTTTCTTCCAATTTACATATTGCGCATTTTGAAAAAACGAAACAAAAGCATGATAGAGTGTGTCATGATCTATTTTGCATAACCGTGTAATATGTGCTGTAGAGTGCAATGATGCCATTGCCGCGCGCCATACTGCCTGGCGAGTGTATATTCTTGAATCACAGTCCCAGTCCCATCACTGTACAAGCTGGTGTTTTGATTTTGTGTCAAGGTCAAACCACAGGTGGGCCAAGGAAAAAACAAACAAATGAACAAACAAAAAATAAACAACAAACAAGCATACAAATACATAAATAAATATAAACAGACAAACATCAACAAATAGATAAACAAACAAACATACAATATCATAGAATGTTGAATAAAAAACAAACACACAAACAAATAAAACAAACAAATGTATCCACAGATGCATATATATTATATATATATATATATATATATATATATATAATATATATATATATATATATATATATATATATATATAATGTATGCGTGTAAGTGTAAGAGACAATGGCATATTGAAAAAAAGATTGAAATGATTGCCTGAACGGCTCATACAACATATTCAACATGTGACGGCAGTGCACTACTCCTATACTTGTAGTGGAACAACAGTTGCATGTTGAATAAGTTGCATGAGCTGTTCAGTCAATCATTTCAATCTTTTTTCAATATGCTGTTGTCTCTTACACTCACACACATACATTATATACATACATATATATATATATATATATATATATATATATATATATATATATATATATATATATATATAGTTTGTGTATGTGTATACATGTTTATTTGTTAGTATGTTTGTTATTTATTCAACATTCTATGATATTGTGTTTGTGTTGTTTATGTATTTGTTTGTTTGTCTGTGTGATTATTATTTATTTATGTATTTGTATATTTGTATGTTTGTTTATATTTTGTTTGTTTATTCATTTATTTGTTTGTTTATTTTTTCTTGGCCCTCTGTAGTCAAACTAGGTTACACAGACAGCGTCTGAATGGTGTTTTCTCAAAAATAGTTTCTTAATCCTCAAAAGAAGTTCAAACGTGTGTGTATGATATAAAATTTGACTTATCCTTTCAATTGAATTTCTAAAATGCTATATTGAGATACAGATCTATGTCTAGATAACTGATGAAGTATCCTTTGTTTTTATTCTCATAGAGTGTACCTGTATATTGGTCATGGATGGGATGAGCAGTACCTGTTTGACCCTGATGGAGTCAACAAAACTGGAGTTTGTAATGTTCCAGTTTCCATGAACACTGTGGAGTCATTGCTCACATACCCTCCTGCAGGTGGATGGACGAGAAATTTGACTAGTCTTCCTGATCTTACAGATAGCACTGTCTTTGACTATTTCATTTCAAAGTGTGACAACTGCCTGAGTACAGCAAGAAAACACAGAGACAGTGGTTGGAATTTCTATAAAAGTAACCATGTAAAGGATATTTTACTTCATGACAGTGAACACCAGTCATTATTACTTATAAAATCAATGGTTGTAAAGTCATATTCCAAAGCTGACAATCCAGTACCCCAAAGTAAACTGTATTCCACCCTCATTCTTTTAAATTTGAATTCTGGTAAAATCCTTGGTGGGAAATGTGTTTGTAAAGCAGGGTTGGGTGGGTATTGCAAACATGTAGCAGCCACTGTGTTTGCTGTAATGGATTTCCAGAGATGTGGATTAAGTGAAATACCAGAAACTACAACCAGCACCAGAAACTACAAACACACCACCATCCTAGTGTATATGGAAACACAGCTGTAAAATTTGACTCGATTGACTGGATAAAACATGACTATGAACGTGACTGTAATTCGGAGAGAGTCTGTCGTCCAAGAAAACGGAAAGATAATTATAATGCTTGTCCAACAGAAGAAAAGACTGTCACAAAGGAGAAAGTAAAGCAGCTTGCAGACTTTCTGGATGCCTGTTCTAGATCATCTCATCTTGTTGAGCTTCTTAATTCTAATGATTGTGAACCAGTAAGCAGAAATGTTACACATCAAGGACAGATTGACAAGTCATTGTGTAGCATGACTGAAGTAAATGTTGTTCCATCTTCTAGTATTTCTTGTACGCACTCAGAAGTAGTTAGCCCATGTAGCTGTAATTTAATTTATAATGTTGATAAAAATGATTATGATTTTTATGCTTTGAAAGTAAATATTACAAGTGATGAGTCATCGCGCAGGATAGAAATGTCAACTAGGGGTCAATACAGAAATCCAAATTGGCATTCCCACCGAAAATTAAGAATCACAGCCAGTAAGTTCAAAGATGTTTTCTGTAGACAAAAGTATCCCCCTGATAATTTGGTTGACAGAATAGTTAATCCAAAGTCATTTTCAAATAAACATACTACATGGGGCCTTCAGAGTGAACATATAGCTGTAGCCCAGTATGTACAAGATATGGAAAGAAATGGCTACACAGTATCAACAAGAGATATGGGATTGGTTGTTAATCCCAGTTATCCTTTCTTGGGTGCCTCTGTAGATAAGTTGGTGACAATTAAACCACCATGTATTCCTGCTGATAAAAGCCCTCAACATGGTTGTGTTGAAGTGAAATCTCTATCAAAGTATGCAAAGTATACACCAGAAGAAGCTTCTAAATGCCTGATACTTTTTTTGAATTTGTTGATAATAAGCTTTCACTAAATCATAATCATAAGTATTATTTTCAGATACAAGGTCAACTGTTCGTGTGTGGCTTAGATTGGTGTGATTTAGTTGTATGGTCCCCATGTGGTTTTGCTGTTGAGAGGATACATAAAGACATAGCTTTGTGGAAGGAAATGTTGCCAGTGCTTGGGGAATTTTATTTTACCTATGTTTTGCCTGAGTTGACAAGACGCAGTGTAAGTAATTAAAAACTGTGTCGGATATTCTAAAATTTGAAGCCATACAACAATATGTAATAGATGAATCAAACAATTTAATCTGATGTTGATATTTTATCATTATATTTATTGTCTTTATACATACCAGGTATTTAATATGCAAATGCTGATTTATCACAGTGAAAAATATTTTATTATACATACTGTATATACTGTAGAATATGTCTGAATATGCAAATACTGATTAATACACAATGACAAATAATTTATTTTACATACTGTATATCAGAATATTGAATACATTATACTGATCTATACACAGTGACAAATAATTTTGATATATACTGTACATATTGAGGAATGTATGTGAATATTTAATATACAAATACTGACTTATACACTGTGACAAATAATTTTATATAAATACTGTATATACGGATAAATATATCTGAATATAAATTAAGCAATAAATAATCACATAATCTGTCAATTCATATTTCTGAGACTATTTTATATTTAGAATTAATTAATTATATAAGTAGGCATTACAGAAACTCAATATGATAAAAGTGAAGTATTTATTCACTCCCATCATCAATAAGAGGGGGAAGAAAATTTGTTAAATGACAACAAACATGCCAGATCTCATTTAATTGTCTGCACAAGGTAATTGGAATAGTCATTTGTAATATTCTGAAATTCTTTACTCTCTCAATTGCCCTTTCAACATGTATTCTCAGACGAGCAATTCTACGAGTTTCAGTTTCCTGTTTAAGTGTCATCTGATTATTTCCTTTTAGAAAAGGAGGATGGTTCACACGAACACCAACAGCGTCAAACAGTTCTTGCACTTCAAAACCTTTATCTGCCATAACATGTACACCAGATAATGTAGAAAACTTCTCAACCAGCCACATTTCTTTGTTAGCTCTTTGTCTGATACAGAACCAGCATAAAGGTCAGAGATGAAAGCAACTGGCCCATGTGGTAATATACCAACAAGACCTTTGGCAGTGTTATGATTTTTGTACCTTGAAAATGTAATGCTCTGCAATGCTAAACTACTAGGATGCTCAATGAAAATTTCTGTGCAATCAACAATTAAAAATGTGTCTTCATATCCAATAGAACTAAAAACATGGGGGAGTTTAGAATGAACAAAATTTTTTGATGGCCAGATAGGAAGTTGAGAAAATTTATTATACATGATATTTATCCCGGTTGAAAATATTCTACTTACAGCTGATTCAGAGATGTGAAATCTATGGGCGAGATCTTTTTCTAAATAAGCTTGACGTAGCCTATTAAGTGTAAGAAAGAGTTCATCTGCTGGTGATAAACTCCTCTCTTTCCCCCTTTGTGTAACATAAGATGGATCATTCCCCTTAGTTGTTGATCCCCAATAATTTATTTTCCCATCTGTATTTAAAAAATCAAAAATGGCAAGAAAACAAAAATAATCTGGTAATCCAGTATAAAACTTAAAATCCTCATTACTGCACATAAATCGCCTCAAACCAAAACGTTCAATTTCCAACTGTTGTTCAAGTCTCCTAGTTTTCTCCTTTTCTTCCATCAATTGCCTTTCCAATTCAGCTAATTTGTCACAGGTATGGAATTCCTTTTCCGTAACATTACCAGGTATTTCTGGTACCTGCACAAAAATCAAATGACAAGATCTATTGTTATCCACAGTATACTTCATAATTCATAGACAACACCTCTATAATATGACACAACAAATCTCAATGCAAATCACATTGGCACATCATTCAGTGAGCAACAGGAGATCAAAAATAACAACATGATTCAGAAAGACAATTGACATCTTGTGAGACAAAGAAGAGACTGCATGTGCCAACATTCTAGTGACTTTAATCACGATCACTCCACAAAAGTGACTGTAGTAAGTACTATAAATCGACCAGCACACTGAATACAAATCATGTTTAATGACTGGAGACTTTTATGATATGATTTTTATTACATTATGAAAATGCTCTGATATAGTCATACGACTGAAGATATTCTTACCCCATATGGTTCTGAGTCTTGTTTAGCTTGTAGACTTCTCAATTTGACAGATAACATGGGTGATTTCTCTCCCTTATCAATGTCATGGCACTCAGGCTGAAAGAAAGGATTGAAAGTGGGTCAATATCACAGCTGACAGAATGTAAACAAAGCTCATTGGACTAAAAATAGCAGGAAACTTTGATTCATATAGAAACATTGTAACTTATCACACAGACAAAGTTTCCATGTTCAATCCCACAGAGGAATCCCTATCCAAAAGTTACACTTTGGACACAATGTTTCGACAGGGGATTCCCAAATAACATACAAAGTTTCAGTGGGGGATTCCCCTTTGTGAGTCTCAGGTCAAACGAGGATTTCACTGCCGTGAATCCTACTGCTCTTTCCTCCGACTTTGTTTATTGGCGCCCAGATGAGAGCATACGAATAACGAGGCCGCACTCATTTTCATTCAAAATCATTTAAAAAGACGTGAGATTGATTGTCATCGCCCACTGGAGTATGGCCCCTATGGCCCTATGACACAGAAGAGGGATCCATGAGCTATCTGTTTCAAAATTCAACGTCTATGGTGCCAGGTTTTCCTGATACAGTTCGTACCGTAGCGGTAATACATTTTCGCGAAATCTACACAGTTGATGCCGTAACGAGGTGAAAATGATCACGGTGTGACGGGTTGAAAAGAGAAAGTAACCATGGTCCCTCAAGGGACCGTAGTAACTTACCTCGTTGTTTTTATTGCATTCCTTTCGTTTCAGATCCTCTAATTTTTCCGACAACGTACCGCCGCTACCGTCTTTGTTGTTGTTATTATTGTTTAACGAAAGAGGTGTACGGTTTGGTGGAAGTCCTCTTCGTGATGACTTACGGGGGAATATTTGAATGTGGTTTTGAGGCCATGTGATGCTACCATCGTCGGACTTCTTGGGAAAAATAGTCGGAATGTTCGAAATTTTCGTTTTTGCACCACCCTGAAAGTGTCGGCTGCAAATGCACACATCTGTCAAATCGCTTTGCTTTTTAACGTCCGTTCTCATCAGCATATTCTTCTTTTCCATATCTTCTGTATATGTTGAGGTTGGTATTTGAGTTTGTAAAACTTTACACCCGGTGATCGCTCATACGACTTTTCAGGACAGTGAGCGATAGCACAAACGTAACGCCCCATAATTTACATGTCAATAGTAACCAACAAAATGGCGGTCTATAGCAACCTAACAACTTGTACCCCTGAGGACAACAATGCATTGCGCCTATGACGTCTCGCCATCTTTATGCAAATCGGCCATTGTTAAGCCTCGTTTGATGATCGCGAAAGCATGAAACACACAGTGTAATGAAGTCTTAGTTTCTACTTGAAACTTATCTGTATTATACTATACAATTGTAAATTTTGTATTAGGCACTGTGTGTTCGCTGTGAAGACTATATTTCATTCTAGTATATATATATATATATATATATATATATATATATATATATATATATATATATATATATATATTTGATATATATATATATAATCAAATCAAATCTATCAAATTCGCAGCGAAATACATCCACATCCCTGACAGCGATATCAACATCATTATGCATGCGAGAAATCGCTACTCTTCGATAATGACACCTACTGGGTCAAACGCGATGGTAAGAAAAATCTCTTCGACGTGACGATGGGTTCGTTCGACGGCGCGGAGTGTTGCACTCTTGTAGCTCTTTACATCCTTAACATCCTCAGTGAGAAATACAATAAGGGTCAAATTATACCGAGACGATGGCTTGGGTGCCTTCAAAAACATCACAGGCGGCCAAGCAGAGAGAATTAAGAAAGACATTACAAAAATATTTCGTGACCTCGATCTCAAAATTACTATTGAAGTGAACCAAAAAATAGTAAATTTCTTAGACATTACACTAAATCTTTGCAACGGAAAATACTACCCTTACAGGAAACCGAATGATCAAACTGTTTATGTTCACACGCTGTCTAACCACCCCCCAACAATAATTAAACACATCCCAGAGTCGATCAGTAAACGTATATCCACAATCTCAAGCGATAAGGAAGTCTTTCAAAACGCAGCCCCTTTCTACAATGACGTACTAAAGTCATGCGGTTACGACGAACAATTGGAGTACACAACTACCAAACAAACGCGGGAAGCTAAACGTACAAGGCAGCGTAATGTTATTTGGTTCAACCCTCCGTATAGTAAAAGCGTCCAAACAAATGTCGGGAAACAGTTTCTCCGCCTTCTTGAAAAACATTTCCCAAAGAACACAAGCTTCACAAAATCTTTAATAAAAACAGTGTCAAAGTGAGCTATAGTTGTATGCCTAACATAGCCTCCATTATTAGGTCTCACAACAAAAGGGTAATTGAAAACAACAACGCGGAAACAGCCAAAAAGATGTGCAACTGTCGGGTTAAATCCAATGTCCGCTCCAAGGGTCTTGCCAATCAAAAAGCATCGTATACAATGCTAAAGTCATTACGAATGACGGGCCAGCTATGAATTACATCGGTCTGTCTGAAACCGCATTTAAAGTAAGATTCAGCAATCATTGTCAATCCTTCTCGAAGAAATCGTACGAAAACAGCACAGAATTATCCAAAATATATGGAAGCTTAAATCTAAGCAGCAACCATTTGTAACCACGTGGGCCATTCTATCCTCCGCGACAGCATACAATAATTCTACAAAAAGTGTCATCTCTGTCTGTCTGAAAAACTCAACATAATCACTGCGAACAAATCCACGCTTTTGAATAGACGGTCGGAGCTAGTTTCTAAATGCCGACACGAGAATAAGTACCGCCTATCACATTTTTGGCCACCTCTTCGCAATGGTACGCTCCAAATCTCCTGATAAAAGGCTTGCCATGTCGACTAGCTAATCCTCTCGCCTGAAGATTGCCTATGCATGAAACACTGTGTTGCGAGGTCTTAGTTTCTACTTGAAACAATTTATATTATGCTATATATATATATATATATATATATATATATATATATATATATATATTATATATATATATATAATATATATATATATATATATATATATTTCCATACTTCTTGTACGACGAATGGCAGCCATGATTCATTCATGGTGTCGAACTCAGTCAAAACTCGACAAGGTCCGTATTTAGAGTTTAGCATGTGCATTACAGCAGCGTAGTAAATTTTACCTTAATCTATCAATTGCCATTGATATAATCCGTCACCAGTTAGACTCGCAGAATAAGCGCCAAGATTGGCGCTTTTTACCCATGATTCAACACCGGGCAAAAGAGTATGATATACAACATTGAACAATATACGTAAATATACAATTGCCATATATTTGACAAATACGTTTCAAATAACCGCATTTGCGCATTAATGCAGACTGTTTGATATACGTACATCTACGTAAAGTATACATCAAGCACACTAATGTCCCTCATATACCCTGCGGACGTACGTATATGTTTGTATTCTCTGATCTCAGTGTGCAGACAATATACGTCTGCTGTAGTTTTGTTAGGTACGCACTTGTACTCTGTATATCTATGATGTTCATGCTAATTTAAAATTGGCATGGCTTGCGAATTGGAAGAACTTTCGGTTGAAAATCCACTCCATGCGACGTAATATATAGGGCCAAATATTCAAAATAGTGCCCAGATTTACACTTGTGGAGGTCGTCCTTGCATAAATCTCAATCGTGAAGTGACTTTGACAATTTAGCCTAGGCAACGTGTGGTTGTTTACAATTTTTTTGTTGGCTGTTGTGACGAACTACATACCGCTGAATTTAAGGTTTCATGACAAGTAATTAACACATTGAAACTAACAATTCTCTGGTAATCACCAAGTTCAGAACCCACTTAAAGTATATTTTCTGAAAGCTTTGGTGAGTACGGTCTAACCGTTATTTAGATAGTGATCACGGCACGTGCATTTTAAATACCCGGCCCTCCCGTAAATAACACACGCTTTCCCTAAATCTTGTGACAACACTTTAAGACATCCGGCTCGAATTTTGGTGCACATAGGCTTTCATAACAATCACACAAACTTTGCCTGGGATTTTTATTAAAACCGCCAGATGGATTTTAAGACGCGAAAACTCCCAGAGCATTAAAATACATCCCCCAAGTCTGTCGCTTTATGTTTTATTACGAAACACTGGGTCAGACATTATTACTACTACAACATGTTCGGCCATCCCGGTACTGTAGTGATAGCAATAAATTCGCTAGACTGAAAATTGTCATATCGGCACTTTTGAAATACTATCCCTGGCTTGCCTGACCACGAAAATTTCAAAATATTGTGTACAAAACCAGAATTTCGGGGAGAGAGATCGAAACAGCAATGGAAAGTAGCTGGCCAAAACTTCAAAGTCTTTCATCCATGTCTGCATTATGTTTCTTAACGAATATAGATTCGGAGTCAAAGTTCTCCCTGGAGTGTAAGTCGCGAGTCCTGTTGAAAAATCCGCTGAAATGTGTAAACGGAACACAGATTGAGTTCACAAAAGGAGATTGCGAATGAGAAATTAATACAGTGCAAACAAGTATAGCTCATTTTATTGAATTACGCTCATAGCATGTTCGCTACCAAGCACTTATTATTTTGTGCCTGATAGAAAAATGCGTCTAATACGCACAATTAGACGGTAACCGGAACACTGTGAGTATTAGATAAAGATAACAACTATTTTACTTACGGATAAAAGACGAAGGATTGACTTTGAAACATCACAACGGCCACTGCAGGGGCGTTAGCAGTGGGATGGTACCACAAAAACACGGAACGATACTTCTGGGTGTAGTCTGGTCGTCAAATTCTCAGTTAGCCTACTAGAAGCAAACAGTTAGCTTGGCTACATTAAAGATGATTTTGTCATGCGCATTGTAGTCCTATTAAACCAAAATCGAAACTTGTGTTCTACCCTACCACGCTATGCTACCAGTACAGTTAACGGTTGTAGTCAATGACCTTTTTGTCTCTCACCTAGTAGTTTTGCGTTCTTCGAAAGGGGACATCGCGAACGATCGATTCATCCTTTAGAATGGTGTATGCCAAAATGTGATGGTTTAGATCAGTACACCTATTCCAAGTTATCATTTCAGTCCTTTAGACTGTATGCGCTGTATGCCGTATGGCGTGAGCCGTTGGTAGCGATTGATCGAACTCTTCAGTAACTTTTTGCGTAATTTGGTACAGTGATGTCTAGTGCTAATATCCCGTGCATGCTTACAGAACTTTTGATGGAATCGTTGTAAGTACCATTTTGGGCATTTTACTGAAAATTAGTATTTTTATTTCATTTTCAAACAACTGCACCAAATGTCATACAATTTGGTATATGGTATAGCCATGGAAAGTTACATATCTGATTAGGCTTTGGTGCGCGTGGCTTGCTTATTAATTGCCCATTTGCGCATTTTTAGACTTTTTTGTAATGAGGCTACATCTCAAGATAGTCGGCTGCATTTATGACGAAAACACACCTTACCTCAAAAAATTGCTACAAAAGGTTTCTCAATGGTTTTCTGTAGAGTCAAATGTGCTAAATAACATATCAAAAGTCTACCAAAATCGACCACCGAAAATGTGTCATTTTCAAGATGGCGTCCAAGGTAGCCGCCATATACTTTAAATGGCCATAACTACTTCATTATTCACCCTAGAATAGTGATGTAAGTGTCGAACACCATGTTTTAGTGGTCTAGGTATCCACTTACCATATCTAAATTATACAGAAGTGATTATAAATCCCATAATATGCATATTCATACATGTTCAATAGTAAAAAGGGGGAGGCGGTTCATTATATGTATTATAATTTTTGTTTTATTTAATTTTGGACAGTGTTTGGATACTATAGCGAGAAGTAATATACGGGATAAGGCGGCTCCACACAACGTACTTTTTTTTGTGGATGTTCAGTTTTTTGTATGTTACTCTTTATATGTGTATTTTTTGTATCATTTTGGACACAGTGTGTCATACTATGGCGACACACTGTTGGTTCTGTAGTGTAAGAAATCATTTGTGACCCATTTTAACGTGCGTTTTTGAAATTCTAGGATGTGAGCTTCCTTCATCAGTCGCTTATTATTCCGGTGGTCAAATCTTGGTAGACTTTTGATATGCTATTTAGCACAATTGACCCAACAGAAAACCGTTGAGAAACCTTTTGTTGCAATTTTTTGGGGTCAAACCATAAATGCAGCCGACTAAGAATCAAGCAACCAAATTTAATGTTAATCCTTCAATCATTATTAAGCATTGCTATTCTGAAAATTAAATGGGCTTTGCTTTTTAATTAATGCTCCTTTGCATATTTTATTATTTTTTTTAATTAGTTCACATCTCAAGAATTTCTCCTTCTAACGTAATGTGGCTTTTCACATACTGTGATCATCATCTGACATTACTATTGTAGAAGTTTTGTGTTTGTGGATTAATAGAGCCATATTTTAGGAATTTATCTGCTAAACATGATGTGAATTATTAGTTACTTTGATTACCTTGTAGCTTCACTGTGCTAAAAGTTAGGAAGGCATTACTCATGAATTAATTGCCCATTTGCATATTTAATTTATTTTAGTAATAAGGCCATATAGCAAGAATTACCAAACAAAATTTGATGTGACTTTGCTTACATGTTGATCACTTTATAGTACTGCTATGTATGAAAGTTGGTAGACCTGGCATGCTAATTTGCATATTTATGAAATACATTGTATCCTTATGTTAAGCCCTATCTTGAAAATTGCTGACTTAAATTTCGATGTGGAATTGCAGGTTATATAATCCTAAACCCGACAAGTCGAATAAATTATATGTAGTGTTGCTATGTTTACAGTTTGGTGGTAGTGACACAAATTAATTACTCATTTACATATTCAATGATTGTTGTAATTAGGCTTTATCTCAAAAATTACTCTTCAGAATTTGGTAACACTTTGCACATGCTTTGATTAGATAACAGTTTTGCTATTTACAAAGTTTGGTAGATGTGTCTTCACTAACTGCTGATTTTAACATTCAATCCTTATCTCAAGAATAACTGAAAAGATCTGGTGTGGGTTTGCACATGCAGTCGATTTTATTTAAAGTCCCAGTATTTCTCATT
Source organism: Ptychodera flava (assembly GCF_041260155.1). Taxonomy (NCBI): domain Eukaryota; kingdom Metazoa; phylum Hemichordata; class Enteropneusta; family Ptychoderidae; genus Ptychodera; species Ptychodera flava. Next base: position 8,045,213 of record NC_091936.1, read on the forward strand.
TTTGACTATTTTTCATCACCGACAATTTCCTGTTTTTTCCCATATACGTTCATTTTGGAATACTACATAATGAAGATAACCAAGATTTGTGCTGCTGTAGCTACATACAAGCCCTAAATATTGCCTGTAAACTTTTATTATTATTATTATTATTACACTTTATTTAAAGAGGGTAATCTGATTACAGTAAAGTAATTGTAATTTCCATCAGAGCCCTCATGAAAAGAAAGCAAAATACACAAACAAATCACGATTAAACAAAAACGTATGGAATAGACGAATAGAAGATGTCGTAGACAAAGGAAAAATAGGCTAGTCTAAGTCAGAGCCTTCATTACAATATTTCATGAAAAGATAACAATGCAGTTTTGATTTAAACGTCGACAAGGCTTCACAGTCACGGATAGTTGGGGGAATGGAATTCCAGATTTTAGTAGCCCGATATACAAATGATCTTTGACCCATGCTTGTCCTAAACATTGGTGGGTAAAGGTTACCATTACTAGAACTACGAGTATTTAAACGATCCATTTCTGAGAGAGGTTGGAATAGATCACTAATATAGCTTGGTGCGAGACCATTTAAAGCTTGAAAGTCATAACAGCTGTAAAGTATTCAATACGTAAATCTATGGGCAACCAGTGCAAACTAACAAAAACTGTTCGAGAAGGAAAAGTCGTGTCAACTCCGAGAATTACCTTACCAGCCCTTTTCTGGAGTTTGTACAATCTTTGGAGATTGGTCTTAGACGTACTAGCCCAAACAATACAACAATAGTCAATAACAGACAAGAACAAAGCGTTATAAACTAGCAAAAGAACACTCCTTTGAGAATAGGGGCGTAGTCGTCTTATAACACCAATTCTTGCAGACAAAGTCTTGCACAAATATCTATGTGGTCATCCCAGCATAAAATGTTGTCTAATTGAACACCAAGTAGTTTGTGAACAGCAACACTGTCAATGAGAGTATCATTGATCTGAATCTGAAATGAAATATCAGAGTCGGCTAAGTGATAAATTTTGGGGCGAGACGCCACAATCATATATTTTGTTTTAGTGGTGTTAATTGCCATGCTATTGTTATGAACCCAGTTTGAGATTGGCACGAGATCTCCATTCAGTCTCCCTCGACTTGTTCAATGTCATTCCAGAAACACACAAAGTTTGGTCATCGGCAAACATATCTAAGCTTCCCATGTTGAGGCAAAGGGGAAGATCATTAATGAAGATCAAAAACAGAAGTGGACCCAAAATGGACCCCTGAGGTACACCACACGTAATCGACAAAATATCGGAGTGTACACCTAAATAGCTAACAAATTGGCTTCTTCCTGTAAGGTATGATTGAAACCACTTTAGGGACAAATCAGAAAGCCTGTAAACAGAAAGTTTTCTCAGTAAAATGTTATGATCAACAAGATCAAAAGCTTTACATAAATCTAAAAACAATACACCACTATACAATCCTTGATCCATATTGTGTAAAAGCTGGTCAGTTAACTTGACTAAAGCAGTGTGACAAGAGTGATATTGTCTAAAACCAGATTGCGAGCTGACAAAAAGATCGTTTGAATGCATAAAATTGTACAGACTAATATAAACATGTTTTCTAGTATTTTAGAGAGAACAGGCAGAAGTGAGATAGGCCTATAGTTGTTTACATCACTCTTAGAGATAGGCCTATAGTTGTTTACATCACTCTTAGAGCCTCCCTTATGAATCGGAACTACTTTAGCACATTTGAAACAGTCGGGAAAAGTACCACTGGTAATTGACAAATTAAACATTTCTGTAACAGTTTCTGCAATACAAGAAACACCAATTTTCAAGAGTTTGGGAGAGACATTGTCGTAACCAGCTGATTTACATTCACTTAGTATAGAAAGCTGCTCTGTGACAAAATTAACAGAAATCGGAGGAATCTTAAAATTGGCCATGGTAGCACCAATTTTCGAACTAACCCAGTTATCAATAAGACCCATGTCAGGTGAAGCATTGAGACTGGAATGATACTTATTAACAATACCTGTAAAATACGCATTGAAAACCTTAGCAATATTCTTATGATTTGTTAGCTTTTCACCCTTATACAAAATACAAGGACTCTGTGAACGAGAATTATCATGAGAGAGAATATCACTTATACAACGCCAAATTATAGACGGATTTCTAGAATTGTTCCTGAAAATGTCACGATAGTGCTGTCGTTTTGCATAGGAAATAGTGTGTACAACTCTATTTCTTAAAGATCTATAAAGTAGCCAATCATTGGGAGACTTGGATCGGGTAGCCTTAACAAGATGATAATCCCGGACATGAATGAGATCAAGAATGTCCGGAGTGAACCATGGCGGCTGTCTGAGTCTTTTCACACGTTTCTCAACAAAAGGAGCATGCGTATCACATACCTGGTTGAAACAATTGATCCACTTATCAATGAGTTCATTCACATCATGTATCTCAGAGAGATGTGGCCAATGGGAAGCATACAAATCACAAATAAAATCATGTGTGGAAAAATTACCAAACTGTCTGCGTTTTATAGAAATATGAGAACCGTAGTAATGTCACTGGCATGAAAACGCCTCACAACACACACGGGATAGTGATCGGAAGTACCAACTTTGGGAACACACACATGAGCAATATTCATTGGACAGGTTACATAGATATGGTCAAGAAGAGTACCGGAGGATGGACGAGTGGGAACAGTGATAAGTTGCTCGAAATTCAGAGATTCCATTGCTTTATGAACATTGTGTTTCTTCCCCATGGGAGTAAGAAGATTTATGTTAAAATCCCCTAAGACAATGATTTCTTTGTTTTCAAAATACGCTGATTCTATCACAGATTCAATATCTTTATCAACAGACAGTGTTGAGCTGGGCGGTCGATATACACCGATAACAAGAAGAGGGCGTGCATTTTTCACAGAAATTTCAATAATGATAATTTCAAGAGTACTAAGTTCTAAATCTGTTCGAGTTGATATATGCAAGAAGACCCCCGCCCGCTCCAGAAATCCTTCTTTTCTTTGCAAATTATACCCCGACACAATAAAGTCAAGGTCTTGGTGAGATTCAGAGAGAAACGTTTCACCTAAAATCAAAATGTCAAAAGGCTTGTTCACGTGAGAAAGCAATAGCCTGAGTTCGTCGATCTTGTTAGTAATATGCTGTACATTCCAGAAGCCGATGCGTAGACCCTTGACATTGGTTAGTTCTTGGAATGGAAATGTACGAGTACACGTGGGTGAACTGATGTCGGCTGTGTCTTGTCGATCGTTGCAAACGGCACTACCTTCTTGGCCGAGTTCCTAGGCACGAAAACATCGCTTGGATTTATGGCCAGGTTCTCCACAGGTCCAACAGCGAATTTCTTCGCCATGTTTACACACTCTGGCAGTGTGGCCCTGTTCGCCGCAGTTGTGACATCTGATTTGGTTGAACCGATTCTGGACGTTATTCTGTCGGAAAGGACATCTTGATCTCACATGGCCAAATTTTCCACACTCGAAACACTGTGGATGTGACTGTCTATATGAACTTTGGCGATTGGTGTATCCATCGGTGACATTGCTGTTCGAGTGATTCCACTGGTTCGTATAATTCACTCGTCGATTTCCAGGTCGAGCCATCGGGCCTGCTGTGTTGACGTTACGTCGTTGATACTGCGGTGATTGATTAAACCATTGGTTGCTGCTGAAACGATTCGTACGTTTCTCCACCGAATATATCTGGCTCAGATGTGCATTTAGAAGCATTCGGTGCAGACCCTTAACACTCAGATGAATACCGTCACGGTAAAGCGCAGAGGTGTCAATGGTATTGTCTCGGAATTTAAAGGTGTTGTCGTTGTTAACAAAGGTAGCGTTTTCTCCCTGACAAAGCCGTTCAAGAGCAGAGTTGACATCATCAATACATATTTGTAGATTTGGGTTGTCCGTCCGAGGAGGAATGCTCAGTACAGTAACGTGGTCATTCGATTTGGAGTTTGCAAGTTTTATCAAGTTCTCATAGCTGGAAACTATATCGCCTGTTGACTTACCGTTGTTGATATCATTTGTTCCGACTTGGAGAATGATTTCTTTGAAGTTGTTGTTATGGTTTGCAAGTTTGGTGTGAATATCACTGACGGTGGCACCGGATATCGATTGAACAGCAGCTCGTTGGTTGGAAGGTGATATTAGTCGCAGTAAAGAATCACCAATGAGTAGAGTGTCTTTTTGGACGGGACACTGGTCTGATTCATTTGCATTACGTTCTTGGTGTACAACATCATCGGTTTGTGTAGATGAGCATGTTGTTGCCGTAGAAACTTCCTGGGTTTGAATAGGTGAAGCATTATCCATATCTTGAAGACGCAGTTTTAGCTCAGCATTCTCTTCGCGAAGTACAAACAGTTTTTCCATCAGGTTGGTGTTTTCTTGAGTACAGGAGGAGTACAGAGACAGAAGTTTAGCGTTCGTCTTTTGTAATTCTGTAACTTCACCTCTGAGAATATTGATGTTTTGCGATATCAGCCTGCAGTCATTGCAGGGCCAAAAATAACGGTTTCGCTTCTTCACTGGGGACATTCATACACTGGAGGTGAAACCATTTGTAGCATAGGCTACACCGTATCATATCACCTTCACCAGAGCCATTCAGACGACAGTTTTCGATACAATATTTCACAGTGGCTGTCTCTGACTGTATGGAAGGTTTCTTCTGAGCATTCGTTTCTTCTTTGATTACGAGTTTTCTTGCTAGGATGTTTCACTTGGGTGTCGGAAGAGCCTGGGCTAAGTTCAGCGGTTGTAAAGTCGTTCTCAGATTGGCCGTGTTCCGAATAGCTAAAACTTTTCATCAGTGACTGGATGGGTGAAGTAACGAGGTCCAAGATGGACTTTGGGGACGTTGCTGTTTACTGGTAGAGTCATTCATGCGAACTTGAGCGCGGTTGTTGAGAGCATTACCAATGTAATGGCAGGTAGATCTGATTTTGTCAGCTGAAACGTTCGGTAAAAGTTCGGTCATGTCACTGTTCATTTCCTCAACAAGAGGCCATTTGCAGAACGACTTTAGTTCGTTCATTGACATCATATTTACCTTTGCCATGTACTTGTCCTTGATTCTCTGTTCGACTTCGACTGGAACATCAGTCTTGTCAGATTTCTTTTGTCCAGGCATTCTGTGTTATGATGCAAATTGGAGCTGAGACAATGGAGTTCCCGCCAAAGCAAAATGGGCGAAAGTACTGCTCGACGAAAAAACAACTGACGAAATGTAGCAAGACAGCAGAGACTTACAGATAAGACAAGTGATCAAGAGTAATCCATGTACCAACAGCTATCGACCATAAACCACTTTTCCGTCAAATCACTCCAAAAGTGAGGAAAATTGAAGAACAACTGAGAGCCAGTGTAGCGACCTGTTGATCTTGCAATGACACGAGGATTTGTCTACAACACAAATGGTGTACATGTGAATTTTTGCGAGTTTCTTCAAAGAGTCGCTAGGTTTGGGATGACCAAACCTCTTCCGTGTGGGTTCCATGAAAGTTATGCATGGCTGAATCTGTGTACATTTGGTTGCACAGGCACTGCAGTACTAGTGTTATTACGTTGGATTACGTATATAAACAAAGCCTAATTTTCTGTCTTGACAGAAAGTCTTTCTGCATTTGTTATATTGCAAATTGTATACTTTTATGAGCTAAGGGCTAGTCATGGAAACTGCTCCATTGGGTATCAATTATCATCTACGTTTAGAAATTGAAGATACCGTTTCAAACAAAAATATGTCAAAATGAGAAATACTGGGGCTTTAATTGTAAGCATATACGATGCTCAACTTTACTTAGCAAGGTATTTAGATTAAAGTGCTATTTGTGTATTCAATGAATTTTCTTTAAAGAGCCCTTAAAGGAGAGGTGAGCAAGCGTGAATTTTGCATATATGCCATGCTGGGATATACATTTCCAAGTAAAAGTCATTTCCACCAACCTTACTTCACATCATTTCATTAAAATGCAAGAAAATGTCTGAATATCTAGGGTTTCCGCAACTCACTGCATTTTCAATATGGCGCCTGTACCACATGACCAGGTTCAAACCATGATCGTACAGGTACAAGCACTTCTGACTTACCAAAATTGTGCATTTAGACAACCTTAAGTGATTTCAGACCTATATATCTGGGACTAGTTATTGAAGCGACACTCAAAGCAAACAATACATATGCAAGTGTAGTCTGTAGTCTAAGTTTCAAGCAGGTCAAGATTGCTTTCTTTATGATAATGGTATAGTCTGGAAATATGGTAATGAGTGCCAAAAATTGGCGCTTTTCACACAACAATAGAAAGGGCAGTGAATTCAAGAAGCCCTATAATGCAGACATTTTCCTGGATTTTAGCGAAATTGTGTGACATGGGATTGAGGGAAGTATCTTGTACTGGATAACATGACCCATAAAAAGGCATACATGCAAAAATTATGCTTCGTCACCTATCCCTTTAATTGCATTTCGCGGAACAAATTTGCAAATTTGATTTGACATTGCATTTTCAATTATGAGTCCGTCATATACTATATTTGATGTTTGATTCCAGTTGCTTCATGTAAAAGTTATATTTGAACTTTGTTCAATTATTTGTCCAAAAGACTCTGGTGCCCGTGGGCGCCATGCTTAACCCCTTGACTATCATAGCTAATGTATTCCTGTATACCACCCCCCTTCTTTGAATATTCAATAATGATAAATATCAATTTAATAAATATTTTTATGAATAAAAATTACTTGAGTACCAGTAAACCACATCACTATAAAATTGCTAAATTTAGAGTACGCAAGTTTTCTTTTCATGTCACGTGACTAGTCACACGACACATAATTTGATCAAAGCTGGTCAAAAAATGGAAATTTTAAGCATTTGTTTCATCTGGAACTCACTTTCAATATTTGATTACAGGAAAATCTTCCATTTTCATGTCACTTCATTTAAAATAACGAAACACAACTTTAATCAAACTGTGTAACAATTGTGAGGATGAGAAAACATAAATACTGAGAGCAATATTTCTGTAATCAACATGACCTGGGGTTGAGGTCAAAGGATATTTCGTTCATCTCGAGATTTTGGCTGTACTTGGACGTGCGGAGGTTCGATCACTTCCAAAATAGGTCAGGACAGATGAATTGTAATCTTGCTACGTTGACAAGCCAAAATTATACATTTTTTTGCAAAAATCAAAGCGAGTACGTCCAGTTAGATAGAGGCGGATATATCCGGCACTCAATTGTAATTAATGATATAACTAAAGAACTACTGCACCAAACTTGATGAATCCTGCTCAAGATATTGATCTGACAGTCATCTGATTGTACTGTGAAACATTAAGCAGTGTAAGGTAAATAACGGCTCTTTGCATATTTAATGAAGTTTTGTAATAAGGTAGCGATGCATGTTACTGCACGATTTTTTTCAAAGGCATAATTCTCATCGAAGATAAAGAGAAAACCCCAATAAACCATACATTTCCTGAAAGCTGAATATCTGAAATTTATTATGATTTCAAAATTTTATTGGTATGCCGATATGGGCATGTTTTTGGGGTAAAAAATCTCAATTTTGATATTATTTCATTCAAAAGACTGTAAGTCAAAAACTTTAAATCACTTTCTTAAACTTAATATCTTATTCAAAACTAGAGCTCACTGGGATAAAAACGGATATTTTGTTTGGTGTTATCTGCTTTCATTCACGAATGACAGAACTTGGAAGGTGAAGGTTCAGAAAAATCGATATGAATCAGGATGAATCAAATTCAACTTTCGATTATTCAAGCTTTGAGTCCTTTATCGGCAAAATAAAAAGCCGTTTTTATGTACGATATGTATACAATCATGTGTGAAATTTTGGGACGATTCGGCCGACGCAAAGCGAAGTTAAATTCTTTTGAAGTTGTAAAAAAAAGAAAAAACCACAAACAAAAACGCAAACTGCAGGTGTTCTATGGCCCACTGTTTTAGAAATGCGCGGTTTTTAGACGATCCTAACCCTTTTCACCAATACGCGTGTAACATAATGATGGGCAGTATCAGCCCTACCCATTTATGTAAAAAGTGAACTTCGAACAAAATCGCCTTCTAACATGCATCGCTACCTTAATGACATAACTAACAAACAGCTTCACCAATGTTGATAAAACTTGCTACAGATATTTATCTGACAGACATCTGATTGTACTGTGTAGGATTGAGCAGTGTAAGGTAAATAAACATCTCATTTGCATATTTAATAAGTTTTGTAATTAGTTACATAACTCAAAAATTTCTACACCAAAGTTGATGACACTTGCCACATATTTATCTGACAGACATCTGATGCAATACTGTGAAGCATTGAGCAGTGCAAAGTTAATAAACATCTCATATGCATATTTAGGCAAAAAAAAAGTTTCTGGTCAGCGTGTGCGTCACTCGAATGACAGCGCGACACCCGTTTTTTCCTGTTTTGTGGTTGGCGGCCACGGCAAACTACGCGCTGCTATAAAAATGACCCTGCACCCTCCCTTGAGAGTAAAAGAAAGGTTTAAAAAAATGCACGTCGCCGCACTTTTTTTTAAAGAAAGGCCTGACCAGAAACATTTCTTTTTTTTCGGCCTTAATAAAGTTTTGTAATTAGTGACATAAGTCAGAAACTGCTGCACCAAAGTTGATGACACTTGCTACAGATATTTATCTGACAGATATCTGATAATACTGTTAAGCACTGAGCAGTGCAAAGTTAATAAACAGCTCATTTGCATATTTAATGAAGTTTTTTAAATAGTGACCTAACTCAGAAACTAATGCACCGTATTTGATGAAATTTTGCTACATATACTGATCTTACAGTCATCTGATTACCCGGTGTAACACAGATCAATGTAAGGTGAACAAGCAACTTATTTGCATATGATGAAATTTTGTAATTATTGATATAACTCAGAAACTGCTGCATCAGAGTTGATGAAACTTGCGACAGATATTGATTGGAAAGACATCTGATTGTACTGTGAAGCACTGAGCAGTGTAGAAATTAATGAAGAGCTCATTTGCATATTAAATGAACTTTTGTAATTAGTGACAAACTAATTTCTAACAAAATAAAGTTTAAACAAAAAATTAATAAATCACATTGATTATTGATGATATCTTCACTTGAATAAACTTATGCAAGATACTACTGCAAGAATCTACAATGTCAGCGAAGAGTTATCCACTGTAAAAAACATCTAGGATAGTGCAATTTCTCTCTCAGTAGGGTTCCAGAAGAAACTTATAGAACAGTACAAATTTGGTAAATGTTTATAGTAAGAATTAAAACCAGAAATGCGATCAAAGCCGTACTAGTTTCTGAGGAAAACAAACAATTTTCCTCAGAAACTAGTACGACTTTTGATCGCATTTCTGGTTTTAATTCTTACTATAAACATTTACCAAATTTGTACTGTTATATAAGTTTCTTCTGGAACCCCTACTGAGAGAGAAAATTGCACTATCTTAGTTACAGTGGATAACTCTTCGCTGACATTGTAGATTCTTGCAGTAGTATCTTGCATATGTTTATTCAAGTGAAGATATCATCAATAATCAATGTGATTTATTAATTTTTTGTTTAAAATTTATTTTGTTAGAAACTTTGTCTGAATGATATTCTGAAATATCAGTGGAGTCTCCAATATATATGTTCGGTGTTCACAAAAACAGTTAAATAGAATGCACTGATTTTTGGCATGCATGGAGGTTGCAGCTTATGAAGTTATTAGTGAAAAGTTTTTTCTCAGAAAGCATGCCCTCTGTGTAACATTGTACACGTATTTCAACAAATGGAAGCGTGCATAATGTCATGGCAGTATTTTCTGAAAACATAACCAGTAACTTGAATCCCAAAAGTAACGTTTAAGGGTTCTACTTTATTGACTGAAACCAGGGACCTAAAATGCTGATCAGTGCCACACTCTTGGATACAACTGTTACATTCTCAATTCAACTGTTCTGTATATTTTCGGGACGTGCAAGTATGGCTGTAATTGTATTCGAATCCCTCCCTCTCAGATTTTGAAGATTACGGAGCATTTTGCAGTAAAATAGTCCCTATTATTCCTCAAAAAGGGTCTCGTGTATACTGAAAAATCCAAGAAACAGTATCTTTACATTATACTTATCGAGCAGGGCCATCCTTTGACCCTGCTACTGCCAACATCAGAAATAAATCTCTTCAAAATACCATAGACTAGCAGCACTCAAAGTGGTTTACTTATATATCTTGCCTTGTTTAGAGCGAATAAACCTGTTCGATTGGTTTTGGAAAGAGATCAAGACATGAAGATAACCGGCAAGAGGGAGTCGACTTTAGCTAAGTATAGAGCCGGCTTCTCGACAGAAGACGTTTTGAAGGCACTTGATATAAGTGTTCATGTCGACGGCGGTTACTATATCGAATTCGATAGTTGAAGTAAGTTCCTTCAATCCTTTCCCTACAATTTGTAGTTTACAGAAATTCATATTTTTTTAATCCAGCGGACGGCAGTTGTTATCGTAGTCTGCTCTTCTCCGTAGGTGAAAGGGTCAAGTCAATTTTGCTACTATTGTGGCTGACATGTAACGTATTTGTTGAAACAGTATTCGTTGGATATTCATAGGTTCATGAAGTATCGATACTATTCCTCTGTTAGTGCTTCCTGTGCTTTGTTGCAGAGAATGCAGAGTTCTCGTTCACACTGTTAATCTTTTCAATACAAATTAGATAAATATCAAACCTGTGGTAGCTGCGTTCCTTAATACTGGTGGTCCGGCTTTAAAACACGATTTGAACCACTGCGTTTCGATACTAGTATAATGGTGATTTTTTGCGCTGGCATCTTTGGTACGCGCATGGGTGTGGCAGGTACTGAGTTCGCATCCCGAAATGTCGAATTAGAATTAAAATTTCAAAGCCTTGGTTGGTGTTTGGTGGGGGACAGTGTTGTCCCCAAGTCCATCCGTAAGCCAAGTTAGCAGAATAATGCTGTGACTGATTTGTGCGTGTGAGTTTGTGCGTGTGATTGAAATGATCTCCTGCCGAGTACGAGTGGGGATGTCATATGTAGAATCTGAAACACCTTTACTCGGCTGTTGAACCTCTTCTTCTAGAAGCGGAGATGTGGCCGAGATTTTTTTTTTTTTTTGCGCTGGCATCTTGGCCACGTGAATACATGCTGCGGGTACACGAGTTCGAATCCAAACAAGTCGAATCAAAATTACAATACTTTAATAATCTCTAATATAACCAAGGGTCTGATGTAATGTTGCGCAATCCTTGTTTAATCAGCTAATTAATAAATGCTTTTGATCAGCATATGAACACGGTGACCATCTGCTCAAGCACCGACTCACTCATATATTATCTAGAATTACAGTATTGAGTCAGCCTTTAAGATTCAAATACAAGGTCACTTAATGCAATAAGTGCCGCCAAGTATTCCGTTGCCCTGTTAGTAATTTGAATTTTCGGTTGACTATGGTTTTGTCAAGTTGTAAATGTCTCAAGCTGCGGCCAAGGCTGCAAAATACGTCACCTAGAAAAGGTTTACTTTCCACCGGCATGCATGAAATGGTCCTTTTTAATACAAGGACAAAGATTTTTATCCAAAGTTTAAATATTGTTCCAAGAAAATACGTCATTCTGAGGAAATCGTTTTGTCAGGCTTACTCTAACGGCTGTAAACGATGAGTTGCACAAGATGTTTATTTGACAGCAATCATAAGATGAGCTAAATTCCCAAACACCCAGACGAAACAGAGTGATTGGCAGCAAATTGTGTATATGTGGTGATACAGGTTGGCAAATCCGGTGAAAAAAAAAACATCTTAATTTGTTGCGTGTTCGGAGAATAAACCACAGAACCTTTGTCAAACATTTTCACAGTCAATCTGACCAAGTTGTTTTAAATACATTTGTGCAGTATAAAGTCTGACATAGCTTTAAAACTGTATAGCGATCATTAGATTATAAACCATTCAGTAACAGTCCATTGTCCCCAAGGCTATCGGAAGCCCAGTTCATCAATTGCTGTGTTGTATTTGTGTTGTGATGTATGTAAACGTGTGTGATTGTGTGTGTCTGATCGGACTCTGCTGTGTGATGGCGTTACGCATTGGATTGTTACAAGTTGCTAGGTTGTTTAATCACTCTTTATTAAAATTGAGGACATATAGCCTAGCTGTGTGATACAGAGAAGTCTTCGTTAAGCGACTGGGTGCAGTAGGCATAAGTTCTAGTCCCCGAAATACATGAAAATTTTCTCGCCTGGGTTGATAGTTCAACTTGTGGACAACATTGTCACCGAGGCTATCTGAAGCGCAGCGCAGTTCAGCGATTACCGTGTTGTATGTGTGTTTTGTGATGTATGTTAGCGTGTGTGATTGTGTTTGTTTAATCGGACTCCGCTGTGTGATGGCGTTACGCATTGGATTGTAACAACTTGCCGGGTTGTTGGATCAGTCTTTTACTAGAAGGGAGGATATGGCCTAATGGTCTAATGCAGTGACGTCTTTGCTATGCTGAGTGCAGTGGGCGTGATTTGAAGTTCCCCCCAAAATACATAAAAATCCTATATTATAACCTGTTTCAGTCTATTGAACATAGGACAAACAGGAAAGCATTCGGTTTATATGTACGTATCGTGTAATCCTATCGAATTGTGTCTTTGTTTTTTTTTTCTACAACGTTTACAGTGATCGAGATAGAAGATTTTGTAACACATCCTTCATCACTTTTATGAACGTTTCTCACACAAAGGAGTGCTCTTTCACAATTTCCTTTTTCTCATTTCCTCACAGGCGATGTTCGACTGCTTCTATGGAATAGCCAATGCATATGATGTGAAAAATCTCAAATTCAAAGGAAGGGTCTGCAAGACTAATACCCCTACTAACACTGCATTCAGAGGTTTTGGATTCCACAGGCAGTCCTTATCATGGAGAACATCATGTCAGATATTGCACTGCAGTGTGACATGAATCAAGAAAAGGTAGATCACCGATTTTAGATGTGTAAATTTAAAAACATCGGATATATACCTTGAATATTTCTATCATCTCAATCGATCATTCTCTCTTTATGTTAATGAAGCGCCTCAATAATCATTCAAGCGGACATATGTGAAGGATCAAACAACTTGCATTTGGGGAGACTCGGGGCACAAACTTAACCTTTTCAGTTCAAAGCATTGTCCCCCTGTCCAGTCAAAAAAATGACAGGCAAAAGGATAAAACCAGACAATGTTTAAACTAGTGATACGATGTAGTATCTCGGATCACTGTGAATAATTTCTATCCATCAATATTTCAGTAGATATCATTTAAATCGTGTGTTTATACATGCATTTTGATAATACCCAATGTCCCTCTCAGATGATCAGTGAGTCTGTAATTATCATTGTGTCTGGGCGACTCAATAGTTTATTCAACTCTGTTTTAAGCATCCTGGCTTTCACAGTCATGACCCTTAAACGTTGTGAAAAGCCAATGAAAATGTATTGCTTCGGTGGAATTCAATAGTTAGCAACTTTATTCTCCAAGTGCAACTGACCAAAATGCGTTGGGTCAACTAGGTAAAGGTTGATCACCTATGCAACTTAACTGGGCGCCACTTTGAGCCCTGAGACAATCTGCAACTTTTTGCTTTTTTCCCAAAATGTTGTTCTTTTGAGAAATTTCAATTTCTTAAACAGCTCCTGCTATCATGATGGAAAGCCAATAATCCTAAATGTGATGGAGATCTAAGTGTATGAAAGTTCTTACTGGATGTTGTTTACATACTAAATGAGATCCGGACTTATATTTTCCAAACTATAACAGTACTGAATATACCCATATTGACTGCACAGATAAACTCAATGTTTAGCATTTGACCTATTTCATTGCGTGGACACGATTCCACATTTGACACGAACCAACAATATTGTAACTAGAGGTAACACCCAGCTGTAACTCTTAAAGAGTGTTTACAGTGTTACGGATGAGAACTGTTACCAGAGGGTATTGACCTTTCCTCTAGATACACTTGACGTGCATCGTGAAATCTGTCGGCTTGAAGTGCAGATATTACTAATGTTCTCAGTCGCTGTATTTCCACCTCTTGGAATTTATTCGACGAGGTACTTGGGTCTGACGAGTGATCCACCGAGACATAAGTCCGATTAGAGTCCGTTTAGGCCAAAAAGAAAAAAAAATATTGTTCATCGTTTTTTTTTGGACCAAGGTTCAGGAGCGGCGAGCGAAATTTTTTATTTTTATTTTTTTACGCCAAAGGTAATGATGTACTAAACTTGACAAGACGGAGAAATTTGTGCCAAAAATTACTAGTTTTTGCCATGATTTGCAAAATTCAGACGTCGCAACATCGTATTGACTGTTAACTCGGTGCAGACACGTCAGAAGTTTCATTCAAAATCCCATGCCTGCAAAAACCCGACAAGGTGTAGGGCGCCGCCAGCGGCATAGCGGAGGTATGAATTTGCCGAAATCCAAAAAAAAAAAAAAATTCCAAATCGGCCAAAGTAGAAGCGACGATTCCGATGAACAATTCATTTTTTCTTTCTGGCCTTATTGTAAAGTATCAAAAATTACACTTCAGTCGGGTGAGCCCAATGATTTACACGTAGTCGGGAACCGGCTCAATAGTATGAGGTACTCCCATCTCCCGCTAGATTCCTTCTGATAAAACTTAGGATTCACAATTGTCGCGTCTTTTCCCGGAGAGTGACTAAACATGTAAACCAGTGTACGATTGAATCATTACAATCATTGGGCACGGATTACATTCAACAAACATGAATTTACATAAAGCATTACACAACAGAGAAACTCATTAAAAAGTTTTAATCACTTTGTCATCACTTCATTATCAGCCCGGTGAGATTGGATAAACAGAATCAACACTCAGCCACTATTACCAAATATTTTATAATGTCTGAACTTCAAAACGACAGATTTTACAGTACACTTCAAGTGTATGTAGAGGGAATGTCAATTAAAGGTCAATACCCTCTAGTAAAAGTTCTCATCCGTAACAACAATACTACTTGTTGTGAAAGTTGGTAATGTAACTTGTGACAGTTGGTAACGTAACTCAATCAAACCGAAATCCATTAAATGTAAATAGGACGGATGTGCATCATATATTGTATAGTAAAGGAGACGGTTTTCTTTTGCTCCACTTTAAAATGGCCAACAATTAAAGATCCATTAGCTGTATATTTTGGCCATTTTCTTATTTTGTTTGTTCTATGTATCAACTGCAGTTTCTGGTTTTAATCCCTGAACCATGATGAAATGTCCAGTATTTTTATCATCAACACACCCTATATGAGTACAATCTGCATTGTTATTGTTGAAAGTCTGTATTCTAGTCCGGACCAGAATTCAATTGTCAACAATAACGATTGTCATTTCACATGTATAGGTTAAGATGACAAGCAGAATATTGAAAACTCGAGCATTATGTGCTGGTAAGCATAGGAAACTGGAGTAAGTACAAAGAACCCAAGTTACAAGTAATGAAAAATAGTCAAAAGTTACAGCTAATGTCCCTTCAACGTTTCCAAAAATCAGCGATATCCCCCATTCTGTTGGTATATAATCACTAACTTAGATCTACCGATGAATGTGGACAAATAGGAAGAATCATATAGACTGGCATATTGAGAGTTTGAGCGCCTAGCCTAGCATACATGTTTGCTTAATTACGTACATTACATACTTACACACATAGCTGCATATATTGAAACCTACCTACCTACGAACATACCTACCTACCTACCTACTAATACATACATACATACATACTACATACATACATACATACATACATACATACATACATACATACATACATACATACATACATACATACATACATACATACATACATACATACTTGCTACATGTATACATACATACATGCAGACAGACTGAAAGGCAGAATAACTAATAGACAGACAGACAGACGGAGTTGCACATAAGATGTATGTTTTTTCGTAACTGATTGCTTCTTAAATATGTCATTTTTTAAACAGGTCAGAGAACTGAATTTCCATGGTGATGGTCACGTTACCCACTTTGGCAAGCTGATTACAAACTGTTTCACACAACTTTGCTGGGATGAATGTTTGAGGAAAAGTGACTTCTACAATCGACAAGAGGAGATAGCAATCTTTAACAGGTTCAACAAATGTTTAACTATTTCGGGATGATAGCATATTATCGAATTGTGAGCAAAGCCACTAACATTACAAGCCAGTTTTGCCAAATTTCGTTTTTTACCGAATCAATATGACAAGATATTCACGTTGATTGTCCAGTTTAGTTGCTAATAAGCTTTGTCCTCAGAGTATAACATTAAAAGAAAGTATAAAAATCTTCTTTTCTTTAATTAATCTGTGAAAAAATTAACACTCTTGTGTAAATGAATGGTAACGCTGTCAAACTGTTGTTTTTTTAACATTCCGAAATAGCTGATAAACACACTCTTCGGTGTGCATACATATCAGGCTGTAAAACGAGCTCATTTTCAGGGCCTTTATCCCGCAGAGGAAGAAGCGAACAATGTCTAAAAATGGTTTTGTGAATGTCATCAAAAGGTACATACATCAGCCAAAATCACTTCCTGCGGATTCCCCCTGTACTGTTAGGGTCAATAATGTGCACCCATACACTAAAACCGTAACATCAACAATATCTAGTATTCTAAGATTAAAATGTAACACAAACTATTGTCTATCGAGAAACATATTTTTTATTTATTCATTATTTATTATTTATTTATTTATTTATTTATTTACACTTTTAAAGACCGTCCGATTTGCCCATAGAGTAATATTCATCGGGGCTCGTACAATACAAGAGAAATAAATTTGAAAAAAATGAAAATGAAAGGTGATTCTCAATCATGAGTCAATTACAGGGGAAAATTGATCTTAATATACTCTCTCAACAGAGTTTTAACATTATTTACATTATTAGCATATTTTACACTAGGTGGTAAGTAATTCCAAACGTTTGTTGCCCGTAATGAAAGGTTCTCTTACCAGAAGTAGTATAGCATCTTGGAGGATATAGATTTCAGTGCGAAATAGAACGCGTCACATACGTATTCATATTACATTTGGAATGTGAACAAACCACAAAGGTAACTCGGCGCATTATTCGACAGACATTTGTACACCATTACAGCAAGAAAATAAAAAAAATTCGTTGTCTCACCGATAATACATATGTTACAGCACAAAGATCATTAGGAAATTCAAATAACACACGCAAAGCTCTCTTTTGCAAAATAAATATCTTATCTAAATTATGCTCTGTCGTATTACCCCAATCAACAATACAATAATCGATACAACACTGGATTAAGCCATAATATAAAGTGATACGATTGCGTCTTGGGATAAATGGAAGAAGTCGACGAATCAGGCCAATACGTTTACTTAAACATTACATAACTTTTAATAGGGTTATTCCATGACAATGTTACATCAATAATCAGACCTAAAATAGAACCACAGTCTACTTCAGATATTTTAGAGTCTGAAATGTGGGCAGATGAAAGAATCTCCACTTCTACGTATACGACTCTGCTTATATTGGGTTGTTACTAGAAGACATTTTGTTTTCGACACATTTATATATATCGGTGAGTTTGGTCGGCCAATTCCTTTAAAGACGCAGTTCCCCTACGAAACTCGGATTATTGTGAGAGTATGCAAATGTGAAAAAGAAAGCTACTTGTAAAACGTACTTGACGTGCTCCCATATTTCCAGAACTTTGGCGAGTGATCGGCGTTATTTTCGTCCAATCTGATATATGGCACCCATGAATATATAGCGACTGCGCTTATGTTCAATATACATTGAAAAAGACTGCTATTTTCAGAGAACGATTATTTTCACAAAGCGTGGTCCCAGAATGTTCATTTTACTTTGGTTCCTGTGTTTGCCAACTGCCAACGTCACTATGGCGTTGCCTATTGTGTGCTTGCGGTGTCGTGCTTAGCCCTTCAAGCTGTTATACAAGTAAAAAAAACGAGTTCGACATTAACAGGCGTTTTCTCCGTATGATGCAGTCCGCTTTGAGCACTAGTAGATGCCTTAGCACTGTGTGAAAAGATTTTCTGACCACTGCAAATAATAAGGTTAATATTTAAGGTTTACGATATGAATGACTGTAGTTTGTTTAAAACAGATGTTTGATGATTGTCTCTCATGAAACAGGTCGCCTTAGATTCTAACAATTATACCTTTATATTTTTGCAGGGATCGTAAGTGGGTGAAGAGAGGAATTTCCATGATTCCCCTTCAAGCAGGGACTGCAATTGTAAGCAACGCTTATCATGAGGTGAGAATTTTTCACGCAAACGTTGCAATTATCTACGACTTAATGTCCCTTTTCACAGTACAGCAGAGCAATGCAGTTAATTTACATATAGATGCGTTAAATATAAACAGTGGGGCGATTTGAAGCAGTCTCGCAAGGCTGTTACTGATTGGTCGATTCAATTGTAAACCTACTCTTGAAACAGATGTACACCTGGTGCATGAATTTTGTATCCTATAAGAATAAATCTTCCGAGGTGCTGCACATCGCCCCTAAACAGTTGATGAAAGTGGTTATCGTCTCATTCGCAATTGTATATGCCCTTTTGACAGGGAGGAGCAGTCGTTCAAGTATATAGCGATGGAACAGTCTTGTTACTTTCCGGAGGAGTTGAGTTTGGACAGGGACTCCATACAAAGTTGATACAGATCGCAAGTTATGAACTTGGGATACCGTCAAAGTACATATCTATATCGGATCCTAGTACACAACTTGTACCTAATTCAGGAGCAGCGGCCTCAAGTCATGGCACAGATACAAATGGCATGGCTGTGAAGGTAATTTTAAAGTTACTTTTATCGCTTCTTACCGTAAGTAAGATACTTTATCAACATATCTCGAGATAGTTTTATTATAACATTTTGTCGTCTGAATCCGGCCATCTGTTCGGCTAAATACGGGGTTTATTTGCTAAACTAGACGACCTGGGCCAGGAATTGTAATCAATCAGCAAACGTAAAATTTGATCGGCCGCAGAATAGTTTCCTTCTGCGTAATTTATCTCATGTACTTTTGAAAATTCCCAAAGTTCTACACGCCAATATCTTGAAATAACATATAAAGACGTGCTAAAACTTCGGATTTCTGAAAGTTACACGCATCGCTAATGTAGAACATTTACGAGAAATGATCCCCAAGCTTAAACCGGTAATACTATCCCCGAAATATGCTAATTTACCGGGGAGGTCTTATAATATCCGCGACAAAATACCCTCGTTTGCAGTTTATAAGCTTCATTAATACTCTTTCTTATGGATTAATTCAGCAACATATCCTTAGATTCTTGAAATTTGTTTCACGAATAAATTATTTTCCAGCAAAGGTAATTTAGAAACGACCATTTCAGTAAATAGAACACCAAAAATCATCAGTTAGCATGCTAAACACGGAAAGGCTTCCATGAATTCCCACAACCTGAAATACTTTTTATGTCATGCTGTGTAGTCCACCTGATAATCCAAAATTATCGATTATATTTCCATGCCTTGTCCGTCGCATTTTGATTGGTCGAGCTGAACCACGTGACTGACCACACATACACTGTGACGGTTTGTATACATGCCCGTGAGTCTGAATAATAATAATAATAAAAACTCAACGTATCGCATATGCAGACCTCCCTTTCCAAAAAGTCACCGATCTTTACAGGGAGTTCAACAGCACTTCAATGGTATTAGTCATCTATACTACTAAATGAGAGTTGCCATTTTTGCGTACCAATTTTTCTCGGAATTGGAGCGATGTTTGACCAATCTGTTGCTATAGCCATGCTCTCTCTATAGTTTTGTCTGACATTTGCAAATTTCATCATCTTTAGGGCCGTTGATGGACCGCTACAGAGAAAAGATTTCCGAATCGCTGGTCGCCAGCGCTGCTGCTCTCTCTCTTGGTTCATTTAAATATGGCGCACAAAATTATTATTCACGTTTGCGCATTCCTGTTATGTTGCTCTCACGCGGTCATCGCTCAGCAGACCATGTACAGTCACCGATAACGATTTCGATATTAAAATGCGAAAAACTTTAGGTGAGCCTACGACTTTGTCTTTGCTTCATGTTCATTTAATTTTTCGCCTTGGTGAACATGTTGGACCATAGTTCTGCATTTTAGCTCGCTCTGGCTTTGTAACACTGAAATCCAGCTTTCAACTTCATTTCGTAGTATAGATTCGGTGACGTTTATTTTCCGTCTTGCAAGTGTACCTAAATCAAATGCGGTACCATGCATTGGCCATTGTCAACCAGTTCTTTTCTGTTTGCAACTCTCAGGACACAGTATTGAAGTATTTGTCGTCTTTTACTTTACACGTGCGAATTTTGACACCTAATTTTAACACCTCTTATGTAATTGCACTTATTCATTGTGAAGAGGAATATGCCTTCGAAATTGTGCACGTTCTGTCACATTGGCGTTCCACACTCGAAGCGATGTCTTACAGCATGTGCATCCAATTACAACCTCATGTTAGTTTTACCATTTGATCTCTCCAAATAAATAAAAAGTGATTTATCCAACATTGAAAGGAATTTATGCTCAAACTGCCCGTGTGTAACACGGGTTTCTTCTAGTGTCTGCTAAAATGTGTGTGAATAGTTCTCAGGGAATACAGACGAGGATTAAATCTTCCTGGTAGATATTTCCTGCGTTTCAAAATCCCAGTTTTTGTTGGAATCTAGAGTTTTAGAAAAAAAGAGAGAAAGAAATAAGTGTAAAAGACATTTATGTACAACTTTCAAATCAGCTATTAAAATTTTGCCCTTATGATATATTTTGTGTCTAAAATTTCTGAACCCCATTATATAAACCATTCATATATTATACCTTTTTAGGTAAAAAATATCACCAATGATTTGACTCTATAGCATATGATATTATATCATCAGACAGGTGTAATTTTTGAGATAAACTTTAAAGGCTGATGAGGTGCTTTTACAATCAACGGAATTTAGAACAGGAAAATCAGATTTATAAGTTTTTCTGCATGACTTATTCTCAATCGAGATTACAATAATATTAATGTTTATTCCCCCCCCCAAAAAAAAAAACAAGTAGAGATCACGTGTAAGTTTACACAATAATTGAATAACATAAAAGGGGGGAGGAGTGCGGAAAATAGTTGTCTGGCAACTAATCGAGTCCGCCTCCACACTCATCTACATTTTTTTCAAGAAATCTGGGCAAGCTGTTCCTCAGTGATGTGAAAACATCTCAGAAAAAGTATCATATGAAATCAGTAAGATGTTACAATTATACATTGCTTGAGACAAATGATTGGGGGTTTTCTCTATATTCACGTTTAAAACGATTTCTATTTGGTATGTTCCGTATGACATCAGGTATGCTGTTCTATGTTTTTGTGCTGTATATTTTACTGTAAACTGACCTGCTCTATGTTTAGTTTTGGGTATTTCTAGATCGTTTCGTTCCGTTTGTCTTGTTCTATACGTGTGACAAATTGGAGTGAAAAAGTCCTGAAAAGTACATGGAAGTCTGGCGTGAAGAGTATCATGAACAAAGACTGCAAGCTGTAATTTATGCTGTTTGTAAATCTCGAGTATTTCTAGTTTTTTAAAAAGTGGTGCTGTGTGTTCTGGCAATTTACTAAAGGTTATGGTGCGAATCATCTTTTTGTGAAGTACATAAATTTCATTTAGATACGTTGGATAGGTAGAACCCCACACCTCAAGACAATAAGTCAGATGGGGGAGAACAAACGCGTTATACAACAAAACTAAAATCGATTGTGGCATAATGTGACGTAATTTGTAACAAAACACCAGTTAATTTGCTAATTTTCACACATACCCCATCAATGTGTTGTTTCCAAGAGAGGTTACTGTCGATAATTACTCCAACAAAAGAAGCACATTCCACTTTTCGAATGTCATTGTTCTTGAATTGAAGTGAACCAAGACACTCCATTTTTTTCTACAACTTTTCATGATCATAAAATTTGTTTTTGTGGAGTTAATAGTCAATTTGTTGGCGTCACACCAGTTACGCACATGTCTAAATTCATCATTGATAGTATGCAAGTTACCACAATTGCAAAAGGTATGAAATAAATTAGAGTCATCATTATAAAGTCGAAGATTCAACGCGTCCGATGACATAGGGATATCGTTTATGTAGATAAGGAATAAAGTAAGGCCTAACATTGATCATTGGGGAACTCCACAAGTAATCGTTTGTGTGTGAAAATTTATACCGTGCACGCCAAAGAATTGACTTTTTGACGATAAGTAACTTTGAATCCAACGAAGAGGTACGACCCTGATACCATAAAATTCTAGTTTGCAAGTAAAACATCATGATTGATTGTGTCGATTGCTTTGGAGAAATCAATGAATATACCTAGTGTAGGGTTACCATTGTCAATTTCGTAGAGCAGATATTGAGAAAGACTGATTAGTGATAACTTTTTGCTTTACTGTTTGTGGACATTGTCGACGTATATCAGGAACTTCTGCACCAAATTTCATGAAACGTCTTACTGATGCCAATCTCACAGCACTATGATAGTACTATGAGTGTCATGTCAATTACTGCTAATTTGCATATTAATGAAGTTTTTTAATTAGTGATATAACTCAGAAAGTACTACAGAAAATGTGATGAAATCAGCTATTGATCTGACAGACATCTGATTATACTGTGAATAACTCCACAGTACAAAATCAATAAACAGCCCATTTGCATATTTACTGAAGTTTTGTAATTATTGATATGAGTCAGAAACCGCTACCCGAGAGTTGATGAAATCAGCTACAGTATTTTGATCTGACAGACATCTGATTTTCATGTGAAGCATTGAGCAGTACAGAATAAATAAACAGCTCATTTGAATATTTAATGAAGCTTTGTAATTGGTGATGTAAGACAGTAACGGCTGAACCAGACTTGATAAAATCTGCTACAGATATTGATCTTACAGTTATCTGATTGCACTGTGAAGCATTGAGCAGTACAAAGTGAAAAAAACAGCTAATTTGTATATTTAATGAAGTTTTGTAATTAGTGATATAAGTCAGAAACTGCTGCACCAGAGTTGACGAAACCGGCTACAGATATTGATCTGACATACATCTGATTGTACTGTGAAGCATTGAGCATTGTAAGATTAACAAACTGCTAATTTGCATATTTAATGAGGTTTTGTAATTAGTGATTTAAGTCAGAAAGCGCTGCACTAGACTTGATGACACCAGCAACAGTATTGATTAGGCAGTCATGTGATTGTGCTGTGAAACACTGAGCTATGTAAATTTAATTAAGTGCTCATTTGCATATTTAATGAAGTTTTGTAATAAAATTACACACTAAATTTGATGATACCTGATACAGATATCGATCTGATAGATATCTAAATGTCTCGTGAATCATTGGGCAATGTCAAGTAAATAAACAGCTCATTTGCACATTTAATGAAGTTTTATAATTAGTCATATAACTGCGAAACGACTTCACCAAATGTCATGAAACCTGCTACAGATATTGATCTGATAGATACCTGACTGTTCTGTGAAGCATTGAGCAGTGTCAATTTAATTATTGAAATTAAAGATGCCGTAATGAATATTTAGTTAAATTCTTATGTATGTTTTTCTTCATCTTTCAAAACACGTGAGCATATTCACTTCATAAGCTCTGATCTGGTTTTACACGACAAAATAACCCTAAAAAATTGAAAATAGGAGGTTCTTCATGTTATAATACTTAAAGTTGGTTGAGTAATTCAAATAAGTTAATCTGAAATTAGGAGCAACATAACAAATTCAAGGGCACAATCATAAAGAAAAAAATATTTTATCCATTAGCTGTAACTAGAAAGTTAGCTATATTTTAGTATTTTTGTTCTGTGTTTCAACTACAGTTTCTGGTATGATGATGGAATACTAAGAATGCCAAGAATATAGCTTGCCAATGCAACCTTTATGAGTACAACCATTAATTGTTATTGTCGAAAATTGTAGTCAAGTCCGGACTAGAATTCCTTTGTCAACAATTACAATGGCCATATGTACGTACAGGATGTGCTTACAAGCTGAATACTGGACAGTCAGCATGACATAGGAATTGGGATGAGAAACTAGTAGATTAAGAGGACCATAATACTGAAAATATAGTAAACAATTCAGCTGATGTCCTTTTAACACAGGAAAATCTATTGATATGCAAACGCATATAATAAAGGAAAAAGCAAATATGAGGGAAAAAACAGAAAAAAAAACGATAAAATAATAAACAAAGTAGTTTGCGTTGATCTTACTCCGTTGATTAAGGGTAACAAGTTAATATGCACTGCGGCAAGTCGATTTGCGCTGTGATGGTTAAGTCCATTAGTACCCGGCGAATGCAAGATGGACATTTTCTCGCTCAAAATTATTGTTATACCGGAGTATCTCATGGCAATGTGGCCATTCCCAAAGAATAACTGCACTTCGTGTGTTTGCGATTCCAATTAAGGGTATTTTAAATGAAAACAGGACCGATTCGTAATTTTTCTGACCCACTATGCTCGTCAAACAACCAGACGAAAAATATGGTACCTTGATAAATTGCAACTATACTTCATTGCTGATTTTCAAGGGTCTCTCCACCTTCTCGGAGCTATAATCTTTGTAAACATTTGCAAGGCTAATTACCAGTGCACGTGAACCATGGTATTCATTTTAATGTTATTAAGATGCAGATAGACTCTTTTCTAAAATGTCTCTAAACACGGAGGTCCCCTATTAAATGTGGAATACGGTAAGATTATGCACATGTGAAAAAATCACACTAATTGTAAGGCGAACTCGACATGCTCCCAGATTTCGACGGCGTTAATTTTCACCCAATCTGATATATGACATCCGTGAATGTATAGCGACTGCGTTTATGTCGAAAATACGTTGATAAATACTGCTATTTAATTCAGAGAAAGAATATTTGTACAAAGCGCTTCCATTTCACCTGGTATCCGGTGTTTGCTTACAACCAGCGTTACGATGGCGTTGCCT
The DNA here is from genome assembly GCF_041260155.1 of Ptychodera flava. Classification (NCBI taxonomy): domain Eukaryota; kingdom Metazoa; phylum Hemichordata; class Enteropneusta; family Ptychoderidae; genus Ptychodera; species Ptychodera flava. The sequence goes on from NC_091936.1 coordinate 8,070,381, forward strand.
ATTGTGCGTCCACGGCGCCGGGCCTTTCCGCCTAAAGCCATAGTAACTCCGCGGCTACTGGCTCTATTTTCATGATTTTTATCAACTCAGGATTCCTAGTATTCTACTCCCTAGAGCACAAAGCTGTACTCAGTATTAAGAATCCTAACATACATGTGTAACCTGTGTCCGAAGAACAACCATTGTTATTGTGAAATAAATCAAATTTCCACAATAACGTTGCTGATTGTATACACATAATGGCTCTGTTAAAAAGTTAGTTATTCTCAATTTCACCATGCTTTAGAGAACAGTTAGAGAAACTGCTGTGCTTCAAGGAACGAAAATCCTGAAAATAGCCCAAAGTTAGAGATACTGAGGCTTACATATTACAAAGCTAATGTTTGGTAACTTTTTTATTTACAATAGCTAGCATGTGCGAAAATCAGACGCAGACTACAGCCATTTGTCGATGCAAAGCCTGAAGGAACATGGAATGATTGGGTAAGTTTATTGTTTAGTATTAGGAAAAATTGTCCAAGTGGCTTGTGAACTCATTACATCCTTTACAGGATCTTATTATAATGCACATCTCGTTGATATAATTTCTTGAACTTCAGATTTGTAAGTTACTTCACAGTGTATAAGTAACACAGCGGCCATTTATGTTAAGTTTCCTACGAGTTTAATGAATTTGTGTCATGTCATCATGAAGAGATTGATTCGTAGGAAGACAGTTTGTCGAGATATACCCTGATCAAAATACAAATGGCCACCATTTGATTTGCCGACTGCCCTGATTTACTACTGACAGCAGACGGTCGTCGACCTGCGTCCAGAGTATCTGCAACAACCAATTTCTGGTATTGTTATTGGGAATACCCACTTGCCGTTTGTTTTGATATTTTTGTCTGCTCTTATATACTTAATCACATTTACCCTCTCATAATTATAGTAATTTTTAACACAAGTTGTATTGAGTTCTGGCAAGATATAGTCAATGGCCACAAGATCGTATTTTTTTATTCATGAATAAATGTAACTACATACTTGCATCAGTTACTTTCGTCTAAATGTCCAAGCCATTACATATTTTGATTCAACATGTTTAAGGCCCATGAGCTGCATCTCAGCGAAATTTGTCCAACCTCACGATACCTCCCAATTTTCTCAGATATACCGAAATAACCGAAAATCACATCACTTATTACAGGTAATGCAGGCTTATTTAGATGCTGTCAATCTTTCAGCTACAGCAAATTATAGGTAAGTTGTAAATTGAAGCTGGATTTGTGCAGGCACGTAGACATATATACAATGTATACTTTTTATGGCATGTCTTGATTTCTGTATCGATACTTACTATTCTATCTAAACTTTCAGATTTAAAGAAATTAACATTCCTATATTTTCTTTACATGAATTCGTCAATTAAATTCAATCCAAGTTCAAAGTAATGTTACAGATGGCACCGCTTTATTAGGGCTTTCAGCAAGTGTTTAAACTCTTAAGTTTGAATTCTACGGACGGCATGGGTCACGCCTTCTTCCTATCTCCGTTGGCAAAAGGTTCGATCAATTTTGCGTATAAAGACCTGAAATGTCACAGGTTTTGTTGAAACAACATTCATTGGTTCATTAAATATGAAAACTCGTCGAACTATTGCTCTTATAGTGCTTCGCGTGGATTTTTTTCCGAAGCTTTCTTTTACGATGTTAACTTTTCTATTCAAGTTGAATGAACATAGTTTATGCTAGCTGCCTGCCTTTTATATCCGCGGTCCGGCTTTAAATTAGTAACAAACTTATCATCTTGGTACATCTCTGTACTCTGGAAATAGTTGAATAGGTGGTATCTACTTATGAACTGTTTACCTGTAGTTATTAAACAATGTTAATACCTATTCAACAATGTAATAATGACACAAGTTGTGTATTCCCAGTATACAGACTTTGTATTTACAATTTAAGTTTTTCTGTAGCATTTCCCGTAGGTCAAGAAAAAAGTTTCCCTATATTTGTACCGGAAAACGATTTCACACTGCGGAATTTACCAAACTTTCCTGTTAGTTTGAGGTTTACCCAGGGTTGGTTGGGTCTCTGGTAGTAGGAGTTTTAGGATAACATGATGTATGTATGTGTGATATGTATAAATGTTACTTGTTTAGGTGCATATCTCATTTTACGTGATCTGAAAGTGCTGGAGACTCGAAATTTCTTGTATTGGATTCGAAATCGGTCTACTCCGTAATAAAACGTCGTACGCTGACTTCTGCAGTGTTCTATGGGCAGAAAATGCTGAAGAATCACGTGATAGCAGTACAAACAAAAACACGTGGATCAGCGCGTACATAGTGCTGCGTGTATTTCTATAGCCTGTTTTGCACGTGGTGTTGCTTGTAACATGGTGCTCGTCGTGCATTCGAATTCCGGTTTCACCTATTGAATACGTTTATGTTGGTATATTAGCCAAAATGGCAGCCATCCTATTCCTCACTAATTATTAGCATACCTAATTCTACGCTACCTACTACAGAACTGTTGATTAAAACGGCGATTTTCATATCGTACCAGGACACATTCTATTCACTTTGAATCTCCTGTTTACTGGTACAGCAACTTCACTGGACTTTGCAAATGAACCAATCACATAGCTTGAGAAAAATGCCACAGCCAGCGATGACATACAGTCATAAGACACTCGTGGCTACGATCGGTCGTTTGTGTGATTCATGGGGTAGTAATGTGGCAGTTCAAACCTTTACTTAAAGCTCTTCGAGTATAACCATGGCTACGATTGTGCAATAACCATTTAGTCAGTTTTTAGAAGCTATTTGATTCGTTATTTGAACAGTCCAGTGACGTCATCACCGCACCAGCGATCGATAGAGTCAAGTTTTAGTTTTTTTAATTTTTTTAGCTTTAGGATCGGACTTTCGCTGTTTCAGGGAAAAAAAAACTTTTAGGAAAAAAAGCTGAAAAACTGGTAATATCAATGTAACTGTGTACCGCTAGGGCATATCACAAGAGATAAATAATTAGCGCGTTGGCCATAATGACACTCCTTTCATGTTACAGCATGGGACCCACCGACATCAATTCGTTTTATGAAAAGAAGCTAAGGTGAGGTATTTTGTGTATGGTGCAGCGTGTTCAGAAGTGGAGATTGATATTTTGACCGGAGAACACAGACTTTTGCGGACTGACATTGTTATGGACTGTGGGAGAAGTATAAATCCAGCCATTGATATTGGCCAGGTATATTTGCAGAAACAAATAAGGCACCATCCGCCACTCTTCCCGCAATCGTAAAAGAAAATTTTAGAAATTGAATATTAATAATAGTCATAAATATGAAAAATAAATACTACTTTGAAATATTGCAATCGTCTAAAGTTAGCTGACAGGAACAAAAGAGACTGACGCCAGTGCTCGGTCCGACTGTCCAAACGCGCAATCTAAGAACTGCTCTGCTCATTGTTCTGTGTGTATCACGTACTATAAAGATATTACAAGAGCTTTACTGTTAATATTTCAATAACATACTGGTTTCTTTTTACAATTGTAAAAAGAGTGGCGAATGATGCCTCATTCTCCTGTGAATTTTGTTTTATGCTAAGAATCACGATACAGCTACCGAATCAACACCTTGACAAAGCGTCATGCTATTTCTATCATTTCAAAGACCAACACTTCAAAAGCATATTACTGGAACATAACTCTGCACTTTGGTTACTTTTACACACACAGTACACATATTATATGCAAGTATGGGATCATTCTGTTTCAGTATTCTTGACAACTAGCCTGTTTCATTTGGTTTGGAGAAGTGGTTTTTGTAATATGATGGATCAATTTCTAAAGAACGGCTATAACATTTTTGGTATGATTTTCCGTCTCGGTTTTGTTCATTGGCCAGAAATCGAAACCATCCCCTTATGCACTTTTATATTCCATAGCCTGGGACCTAAGCTATCATGATTGCTTGTTTGCATTGAACTGGTGGTAAGTCTTAGTGCTAGAGTGGTCTATGACAGCAAATCAATGAGACAATGGAATTTCAGAAAATGTCATATATTGAAAATAAATAACACAAAACATGATAGTCCGTGGGCTGGAGGGGTCAATCGTGCACCCCCCCCAATAAACCTACTACATGGGTATTTTTTGTACTTAAGAATCTGCTGAACAAGATAACAGATGTTAACATTGGATATTTTGGGATGCACTATCTCTCTCGGTCGTTTTTGATTCGCACGCACAACTAAAATGACGAAAAATGGTTAAGGGTAGAAGAGGGTACAATATCATCTCCTAGGTTAAGTAAACTTGCGTAAAATAACATCAAACTTACTTTTTTAAAAAGCTCAGACAATGCTCTTTTGTGCATGACAAAAAATGAGTTAATTGACTTAATTCGGACAAAAAAGGTAGAAAATACTTGGGAAAGAAGATATTTCTTGGTATTTGGGATGGTAGATTGTCCATATCCAAAATACTTTACTGTGCTTCAGTGTTAAAATGCCGAAAGATATTTTGCAAAAATACAACGGAGTTTGTTTTATGGTTTTTAAAGGAAGGAAAAAGGGGATAGTGAGTAGGGCTAATGTTTTAAATAAATTAGAAAAGGGGGATTGCGAATGATTGACATAAATCCGTGGTAAAGTCTCTTAAATTTAGATGGTTATCAAAAATTACATAAGGTGAAGATGAAATATGGAAAACTTTACTTGAGCTATCATGTAAATTTGGCGGCAGTTAACTTGAATATATACCATTGACAAATCTGGGATGAGTACCATGAAAAAAGGATTACCTACATTTTATGAAGACATTCTGGAGAATTGGTACGAAATACAAAAAAGAAAGTCCACGAAAAATAGTGGTAAATACAATCGAGGATCAAATTATTTTGGGAAAAAATTTATTATTAATTTATTAAATACAGCAAGGTTCTATCTTTCAAGGAATGGATGAAGGCCGATATAAATCTTGAAGCTGACATTTTTAACAAGGTAATTTTATTTCGCCAATGATTTGTCGGAGATATGAAAGTACTAAAGGAACTGGACTTAAAAGCCCTCGTGAGAGATAATTGAAAACGTACAGAAGAAATTGTGCATCATTGCTCAGTTACAAAAAACAAACTATACACATCTAATAGATAGATAACATCTAAACATTCATGAGGCTCTTTTTTACAATTTTTTTCATGAATTTTGTTTGATATCAAAAGGTGCTCCTGTTGTTTGACTACTTGAAACATGCTGATATACTGGCGTACTGTACACAATCTCTTCTCTGCTAATAGATAGACAACATCTAAACATTCAGTGAGAAATAAACGGTCTGTACCCGATAATCATTGTTGGATGTACTCTTATAATTGAATGAGACTAGATAGCCAATGTTACATAATATTTAGACCACACAGGGCTTGTAATGAGATCTCAGAGTATGGATTCCTTTCACGTAGATAGGATAATGACCGTCATGTACACTACTATAGCAGTGTTTATTTGTCAAGGAAACAGACTTTGGCATTGAGTAGTTCATTTCATCTGGATGTCACACACCACTTTTCATACAGCAAGAGGGTCACTTCAGACAGTTTTTAGGTTCTGTACCGACATTATTCTGCACATTGAGTGATTTTATGCCAGTATTCCCTGTATTCTTGATATCACCAAAAGGTAAATAACAGAGACTTTGTCCCTTTAACGCCTGTTTACTTAATCTAAGCAAGGATATATTACCCCGTACCCCTACCCATTTTTCGCCATTAACAGCAGTGCACGCAAACCAAAATCGAGGCAAGATAAATAGTTCATCCCAAAATATCCAATGACAACCCTTTTTTTCTTTGTAATATGTAGGAATAAATACTTTGAATCCACAAATATGTCCAAATTGCTTCATAAAAAGTAAATCATTATTGTTACTTGGCATTTTGGGAAATTTTTAAAATTTTCAAAAATTAAAATCCCACTCTATATTCGCATTTGTCTTTTGATATAGTTGGTAATCCTCGTAAAGCGCATTATCCGAGCTTTCTAAAGATGTAAAGGTTGATGTTATTCGACGCTTATGTACCTAATCTAGGCAGGGATATATTACCCCTTACCCCTACCGATTTTTCGCCATTTACAGCGGTGCATGCAAACCAAATACGACCAAAGAGAAACAGTTCATCCAAAACTATCCAATGTTAACACTTATTTTCTTACTGAATATGTAGGAATTAATATTTTAAACCAATAGAGATCTCAAAATGTAGCAAAAATATTGTTCATTTAGAAAAAATCACTAGTGTTACTTGTCATTTGAGGCTACAAATTTCAAATTGCCAAACAATTCATTTTAAAGTTTTCCTGTTCTATATACGCAAATTTATTTTAATTAAGCTTGTAATCCTCGCAAAGAGCATTGTCAGAGCTGTCTAAAAATGTAAATTTGATGTTATTTGACGCTGTTTTACTCTATATAGGAGATGATAAAATACCCCCCTACCCCTACCAATTTTCGCTTTTTACAGCAGTGCATGCAAATCAAAAACGACCCAAGAGAGAAAGTAAGTCCCAAAATATCCAATGCTAAGTTATTTTCTTGTTTAATATCTACGAATGTATAATAGGAACCCATAAACAAATGAAAATATTGTTTTATGAAAACTTAATCAAAACTGTAAGGTTGCATTTTGGGTAAAAAATTTAAAATTGCCAAAAAATGTCAAAGTCTTCCTGTTCTATATACGCAAATTTATTTTAATTAAGCTTGTAATCCTCGCAAAGGGCATTGTCAGAGCTGTCTAAAAACAGTCTGCGCTAGAACGGGTTATTTCCGGTACCATTTATGACGGGTAATTTTAGAGAAAAATGGCCTCTCATATCAGTATCATTGTAATGTAAACAAACGCCGTCGATATTGCCACATCCAAGTTTTCATTTTCTCGTAAACTAGGCGATTAAAATACCTTAATTTGGAACATTCGCAACTTTCCTGACTTGTACTTTTTGGTCTAAAGAAAAAAATTGCAAATCTTTTTGAAAAATGCGTAACTTCGATATCTATATAAACATGAAATAAGCCCAACTGCGTCAATGGTGGCACAACCATCAAGAGAAACGGGACGGACTATTACGTACAAATATTGGTAAAAATGAGGAAAAAGGCTAATTTTCAGTAAATATGCCTGTCGTGGAGCAGTCATAGGCCAGAAAATACCGCGATATTTCTGACTGGCAATATATTGTTAGTGGCATAAACGGGTCCTGTGGTGCTGTCCGCTTGAAAGTGGTCGTGCCACACGAACAAACGCAGGGTGCATTTTCTATACGGTTGACGCACCCTATCTTTGAAATGTTGTACTTTTTGGTCTTAAATTCATATTGGCAATCTCGACGGAGCATTAAGGTCAAATGATACCCGACTCAATCTCAAAACAATAACCTTTAGATTCGGTCATCACAGCGTGCCCTGGACAAGCTGTAAATTTTGGTAAAATTGGTAAAAACGTTATTATTATCAAGTTGGTTATGTCTCGATGCAACTCCAATCCGAAGGGTTTTAACCCCTACAGTTGGTCATGGTTTACTCCCGGGAAAGTATGATTACAAAAACTGCTGTGTTTGCCGCCACGCGGGGTAATTGTTCCGAGATGCCTGAGATCAATGATTTGCCGAGAAACATGGAAAAACCACTGATTGACACAAGCCAAATTGCTGTCACGTGAGCGTTGAGGGCCGAAATTATCCAATCGTCTGCAACTTCATTGAATGCACGCTTGTCAATCTAATCGCTCTTGCTGGCTATGCCATGCAGGATACCTTTATAAGGTGAAACTAGGCGTAATTACTTCTCACAATAGATATGGCGGGAAACACTATGATGGAAAAAGCTGTATTGGAAAAAATGCCATATCTTTATGAGTAAACAGCACAAAAGCATTATCTAGGCAATTAAATATATGAATTTCTAGGTATTTGATATGAAGAAAAATAGACATCAAGGTCATGATCGTGACTAATTAGGGTGATTGCTATAGATACACCGTGTGAAAACTACTTTTTTGGAAAAATGGACATTCTTTGTCAGTAAAGTGCTCAAGTATGTAATGCAAGTGTCAAGGCATATAAATGTTTCGCTGCGAAATAGACTTCATTCACGCTTTGGGATAATTAAGGGAATTGGCATACATAATCAAGGTCGTTGCTATGGAAATAACACGAAGAAACCAGTCTTCGAAAAATAGACGTCATATCTTAGCAAGTACACAACACAATAGCAACATCTCAGAGTCAAAGTATATATTAAGAGTCTAAATATTCGACTTTGCGTGAAGATCATTTGTGATTAAGTTCATGATCACGACAAGTCAGGGTCTTTGCAATGTAAACAACGTGATGAAAGTGCCATTTTTTAGATAAACCATGGAAGTAAGTAATCCGAGTTTCTAGATATGTAAATTCCTAGCTGTCAAGTAAAATGCAATCACGCAACTGCTCTGGGGTAGTTAAAGTCATTGTCAGTGGGATAATTAAGTTCCGTAATTAAAGCCTCAGTATTTCTCGTTTTCACCTATTTTTATTTGAAACAGTATCTTCAATTTTGAAAGTAGATGATAATTGATACTGAATCGCGCATTTTCCACGACTAGCCCTGCTCACAAAAGGATACGATTTGCAATATAATGAGTGAAGAATGACTTTCTGTCCGGACAGAAAGTCAGGTTTTGTTGACACAACGAATACAACGTAATAACACTTTTGTGCCTGTGCAACCACATGTTCACAGATTCAGCCATGCATAACGTTCATGGAATCCACGCTGAAAAGGTTTGGTTGTCCAAATCTAGCGAAATTGTGAAGAAACTTGCAAAAATTCACATATACACCATTTCTGTTGTAAATAAACCTGTGGGTCATTTCAAATTTTACATGCAATAGTTAGGGTTCGCATATTGTTACAGCAGCACAAATCTTGCTAATATCTTCATTATATAGTATTCCAAGATGAATGTTTGGGAAAAAACCGGGAAATCTTGGATGATGAAAAATGGTCAAAATAAGAAATACTGGGGCTTAAAGGTCAAAGTCATGCCTAATCAGGATTGGCTATGGAAATACATCAGGGAAGCGCCTACGGTTGAGGTTAATATCTTTGGAAGCAAATAACACAAAAACATATGTATCCTTTCATGGCATTTAGGGCAAAAGAAATAAGGGAGGAATAATAAAAACTCAAAAGAGTTTGAAAAACTGGTCATCTCTACTTTGGTAAAAAATTATTGTAACTTGTTTAAACAGTGATGCATTTTATGTTTTACACGAAATTACTACATGAAATTAATAACAAAGCTTATCCATGTCATTCGCATTGAATTGTCTGGTAACAATTACACAGTCCTATCATTACACATGTACATGTACAAATTGAAACAGAACGGACAAAAAAGCGAAAAGGTGATGGATACACACACGTAAATACGGAAAATTCAAAGTAAATCTATCATCTTTCAAATTGACTGCTATGAATATTATCGCTAAGAAAAGACTTAAAGTTCATTTAAACACAAAACAGCTCGAATAGGCAACATGTATTAGTCTAGTAAACATGCATGCTCAGTAGTAAAATGAAATTTTTTCGATACATGCTGAGATGTAAGAAAATTTGATATGAACTCCACAATCAAGAGTTCAATGGAAACAAGCAGATTAATGATAGCTAAGAATGAAAGGCTAACAGAAAAACATGTGGTATAAAGTGCTAATCGGGTTGGGGGTCTGGGCTGGCCCGTGGACTATATGGTATCCCACTTGAGGTTTCGTCATCATGTACGTTCCAACCGCCCACTATCACCATGGAAATAAGTGATATATCTCCAACGGATTTTTGGCATTTGCATCAAAACCTTTCTAAAGTTACAATGAATTTTGAGAGTTGTTGAAATATTGCCACTTATTTTCAATCACTATTATAACTATGCTAATTGCTGTCAGTTAAATAGGGTAGACATACCGAATTTGATTCAGACTTGCAAAGGCAATGCCCATTACAGTACTATAAATTATACAAGCGATCACCTTAGTAACATGGTATTGTTTTGAAAATGCTAATGTGATACATGGTCGGTGTATTTCGGTGTATTGCTTCTGTTCGGTTCATTTCGTCACTTGCCGGCTGTGCGTTACAGGTTCCCTACCTGCGAGACGGGGGGGGGGGGGGGGTTTGTATGGCGAACATTCCGTACGCTCAGCTCTGTCGATTTTTATATAATTTCAACTCCTGTTGCAGTGGTAGCTAATCCAAAGTTCAGCGATTACAAGATCCTGGTGTTTATTTAGCCTACGACATAAATTGTAGCCGTTCTTTTTCGCCTGGGACGTTTTTCTGGATTTTTACCAATTGGCTGCACCAGAGAGGAGAGAAAATAGACACGTGTCAAGTAACGATTTGTGAGGTTGGTTTGAAGCCACGTTACCAGAAATTGGCCAGCTTAGGCGAAGTTCCTATCATAACGGTATTCCCTTTGAAACAAATCTGTCTATGGACGTATATGGTAGGAGGAATGGACGTATGCATACACAGCGATATAAATTTCCCTCAGGTATAAGGGCCACAAAAACGAAACTAAAATAAAATTACAGTACTTAGTATGCACACGTTGTCTCACTCCAACAGAACAACTAAAATATTTTGTGTATGTCCATGCATTCAAAGTGAGTGTGCGTACATGTGTGTACTGTGTGTGCACATGCCTGTGGGTCTTAGGGGCCGCGGAAAATTAAACATGCGAATGGTAAATTCAATTTTTGCGTTCGGGGTTGATATGTTTCAGTTACCGTGCGCAAAGATCGCACTACGCATTTTAATGAATTGCAAATATCACGCTATCGTGTTTGGCCTGTAGCATGTATGATCGTATTAGTCAGATTACAAAGATTTGTTGTGTTACCGCACTATTACAATTTGTTGCAAATTCCTAGCGTGACCTAATTACCGATTGTAGGTATGCTGATATAGAATAAGGCTTGGTTGGATTTTCACACTTCCAAACTTCCGTTTAGGGGAGGGGAAGGGGTTGAGGCCAAAGGCAATGAGTTGCATTTACCGTGCGGTATGTTTTAATTAACCACCGCCCCTTAGTGTGAGTGTGATACATAGATATTTACCGATTAACTGGTATTGTTGTTTTCAGATTGAAGGCGCCTTCATGCAAGGCTATGGTTTTTATATGACAGAAGACGTGATGTGGTCAGAGGAAGGAGAGTTAATCAATAGCGGGCCAGGAACGTATCGAGTTCCACGAGTTAATCACATACCCAGAGAGTTTAATGTAACTTTGCTGAAGAACGTAGAATGCCCGGAGAATATCTATTCTTCAAAGGTTTGTACAGCCTACAAATTATGGGGACATCATACTATTACTGTGGTGCATATCTCACCATTGTATCTTTAGCTTCTCAAAATATATAGTGAATATTCTTATCACATATGCCCCCATGATTTAAACAACAACGGGTAATGTTTGGTGGCAAAATTGTGCGGCACTGAAAAACAATATCTTCAGCTAATTGTCTCTTTCGCCTGACTATTGAAGTCCATCGATCCTCAAACAAACTTTTATTGGTTGGGGTAGCAATCAAACTTGAACAGCAATTAATTTTTTTAGGAAAGTTATGAAAACCTATAAATTATATAACATAGGTAAGAGTTCTTTAGCACATTAAGTGCGGAAAAGTCCGTCCAGCTTTTAATAGACTTGCGGAGATGAGAAAAAAATTCTTAAAAAGCTTGACAAGGCACTGCTGAAATAGCAAGCGAACTATAGCACCAACAACTGGCAATTTTCTAGAACTATCATGTAAAAAGAAAGTAAAACTTTAATCTAATTAAAAAGATCTCTTTATGATTTCAAATAACATGCACAGAAAGCGTACAAGCAGTGTTTCTACACAAAATAGTACACTGTAAGGCTCACACTAAAGAAACATAGTGTAAGCCAAATTAAGTTTTGAGGAAAGGTTTACAGCATATTCCAGAGGTTGACAAAGTTATATTTCTTTTCAAATTTGGTTTCAAATTGGATTGTTTAGCTTGACGTTATCACAATGTCTATAAATGTTATAAGCTAAATCATATCATTTGCAGGGAAAAGAGTTTTGCAAAATGCTGCCAAACAAATGTCCCAATCAAGAAAGTGAAGTAATATTACAATTATAAGTGGTGGAAGGTGGATCACAATGAGATGTATAGTGACGAAACAAGTTTTTCCGTCAAGTTTCATTAAAGGCCTGTGTCGACGCAAGATTGTCTGGTCGAAAAATTTACCCACCAAATTACCGATTTCAGTGGAGAACAAAATTAAAGGCTATGACACCTCCATAATCCTCTTTTAGTCTTGAACAAACTTGATCCCAGGGATCAAATGCCTGACCTTTAACACTGCTACAATTTTAAAGTCTGTATATTGCGAAAATAATATCATCGTAAGGATGTATGCAGTAAATTTGAATCATTTATTCCAACAGTCCAAACCTAAATCTCATCCTTATTAAATATGTTGATTTAAGCTTAGCATTTAATGTTGCCTCTGGGAAAAATAAAAATGTGTGGCTCCAATATCATTCTTTTCATAAATAGGGTAGGTATGGACGGAAGAACATTTTATTTTTTGTACCTTTTATAACATCTACAAGTCAAGGCATCCAGAATACCGTATCTTATTTGAAAATTATCAACTTATCTGAACCACACAATATTGTTTTTTGTCTTATATCCATACAGTAGGTCTTGTGTGGCAGTTTTCGTAAATTGCCAATCCGTTTAAACGCGATTTGTCTACTAGGTCCATCCTTTTGCCATTATTCTTTCTGTAGAATGAAAGCAACTGGAAAATCCACTGGAAATAGTTGTAAAACCAGATCCTTTATTGCACGAAGTTTCAAAGTTTTGATTTGCTTGGAGTACACTTATATTGGGTTTTTAATGTTTTTACACAACAGGGAATAGGCGAGGTACCCTTAAATCTTGCATCGTCTGTGTACTTCGCTACAGAAGAACGCAATTCAGTCAGCCAGAAATGACATTGGACTGGGAGGCAAGTTTCGCCTGGATACCCCTGCTACACCAAGGCGTGTCCTCCTTGCATGCGGAGACCAAACCACCAAGATGTAGAATTCAGCGGATACAAGCTCTACGTCCACAGGATGTTGCTTACATCTTTCTTTAGTTTCTTTCTATATCGTAATAATGACTATTGCCATCTGTGTTGATACTACGATAAAAATGATAGGAAAATATATTGTACGAGGTTGTGGTGCCTGCTCAACAGCGAGTGTACCTGATGAATAATTCATGTATTATCTTCTTATATATGGAGGTTACAGGTATATTTTCATCTTGATATTTTGAAAGATTACTTAGTCAAGTTTCAGCTTTTTGCTTTTCTTTTTGTTAACACAAAGTCTATGCATATTAATCAGTAAGTTTATCTATGTGTACCAATTGTAGTTAAAAACTAAAACATGAATATAGTACAAAAGCGCGTGCCACTTTCAGCGTTGAGTCAACGTTTGCTGTAACAGTTTGAATGAGTTTCTTTTCACAAAAAGTTTTTTTTTTCTGATTCCTGTGAACTATATCTGGATGTAACAAGGGATGCTCTCATATGGCGTAACTGGACTTATGAAAACTGCACACTGCTTTGGTCAGTTTCCATGTTTTGCATTACAACTGTACAGACAGCACTAAATATTCTGTGTTGCCCTTACATTGTACAGGATCCAATCAAGTATTTGTCAACTATCTTGTTCTTTTTGCAGTGAGAATGTCTTGCAGTTTTCCAAACAAGTTATTTTCACATAATGTAGTTAGGCTTGGTATCCTTCGTGATAAAGTTTCTAATTTTTAGTTCTGCTGGCGGTAAAAAGTCTTCTTCCCTAAAAGAAAGTCTTGTGATACTGACACACAACTCAACTGTTCGGTAAAAATACGTGTGACAAATATTGAAAGTAGCAAATTTTTATCAAAATTTTAAAAAAAGGGCATCGTTTAACTCACCTGTTTAACCTGCGTACCAAGTTCAAAGCAATGATACAAGACATTTCTCTAGAGGGTAATATGGTAAAAATTCACTCGAAAATATAACGATTTAATTTCCACTATACTGTTGACAAATCTTCCTAAGGTCATCCCTTGAAACCTGTAGATCACATTCAAAAGCAATTGGAAAAGCATCTATTGGTAGCTAGCTCGCCCATGTAAGCAGAAAATCAAGTTTTATTCATGAATACTTTAACATACTTATTGTTAACGAAACATTAATTGACTGGCTATCTAAATAAGATGGGAATGTTGTGGTATAATTATTTACAGTTTCACAAGTAAATTTAACGGAACATATTTACAAACATAAATTCCATGTTATGCAAAATGGCCACATTGTAATGTTTGAGATTTGACAAAATTGTGCACAAGGTATCGCGAGGCTGCTGGCCCAGATTTTGCTTCAGATGCCTTCTTTGGTGAAGTCGCATATCCGTAAGATGTAACATTCTCGTATTAATGGAATTTCATTATTTGAATAAAATTAAACCGTAGCGCAAAACTAGTCGTTTGGTAGCTCAGTAACGTGTGTTCTTAACGCATATCTGTCAGATATAACACTCTCGTATAATGGAATGTCATCTTTATATAAACTAAAGCCACACTGCACAACTGGTTGTATGGTAGTTCAGTATATGCGAGTTCTAAAAGACAGGTCGCATATCTGTAAGATGTAATTTCTGCGATAATGCATATCATGTCACTATTTGAATAAAATTAATCGATATAGCACAACTTGTTATTTGGTAGATCAGTAGTGTATTCTGAAAGAATCCCATTTCTGGAAATCTGAATGATTCTAGAATGATACTAGAGGTCCCGGGCTAGAATCCTTGCACGGTTCTAAAGTTAGTTATACCACTCATCGCCTCGCGCCCATCGTTCAAACCATGTTGCCAATTTTCCATTACCCACTCTACCGCTGGGATATCGTTTGTTTGAAACTGTTACGTTTACAATGTCATCAGCGCACGTTTCTTGTTATCGCAACACTTTTTTCAAGTGTGTCTTTGGGTGAATTTTGTTTTCTATTGTACAAACTTTCTTTTAACTTGAAAAAAGCATCAAAGAGCCATGCAAGGATTCGAACCCGGGACCTGTAGTACAATATATAAGTCCCTTCCATTCCCATTACTCCACAGTAATGAAAAAAAACCCAAATAAATGCGGAAGTGACGTAATGCGTTCACACTGGACTACGACTTTGATTCCGACAATGGCAAAAACACCCCAAAGTTCGTGGTATAAGTCGGTTATCGCAACTCGTAACGATGCATTTACGGGGGCTATCGCTACACTTTTGGTCATCAGTTTATAAAAGTCCCGAGGCCGAAGTGTAGCGATAACCCCCGTAAAACCACCGTTACGAGTTGCGATAACCCATACTTACAGATAGTGAACTACCTTCCGGGGGGGGTGACATCTGGAATTATCCTGGATCCATATGTCTATCAGTTCTTGTGTCTTATATGGATAGGTTTTAAAGAATGGTCAGCGATGAAATAATTAACCTCAGCTTTGTGATACTACATATGACAAAATTATGTTACAGCCTTCAACACTGTCTTACAACAAAACCTGGTACAGGTCTAGTACAGGTCATTTCAGGTTGACAAGTAAGAAAATTACCTAAAATATATAATTTTGGCGGTTTCCCAACATTTTGAGCAGATGATCTATCTAATAACATCACTTGGGATTTTATATCAAAATACACAGCTATCAGAAAGTGGTTTTCGAGAACAAATTTTCTTGACCAAATATGACAAAATTGTCTTAAAAATACAAATTTGTATATTTCAGGACAATTTTCACATATCCAACTATTGCCATCCCTAGGCATCTGTATACCTTTTTCTTCATAATGCAAAATTTATAAAATAATGGACACTCCACAGCATGATTGTGTCCTCATTCAGTTTCTCCCCGACAAAACAATTGGAACATTTACCCTTTGACCTCTAAGACTAGAAAAGCAAGCGGCGCCCTGATTGGTCAATAACCGTCATGTGATCACCAAGTACGTCATATATCGGCAGACCACGGCTTTCTTCATGCATCATGCATTAGGATTTTACATTTTGCATGTCATAAAAAATGACGATATGGCACAGTTCAGTTTTAAAATATGATAAATAATAGATATGACATCAGATTGAGAAAGATAAGGCTGTTCCAATGGAGAAGAAGCATTTTTGTAATCCGAAGTCTTACAGGTCAAAGGGTAAATGTTCCATTTGTATTTTGCCAGATTTTTGAGTTCAGTGTCGCAAAAACACCCTTACATTTTTCACTCTTTTGATTGATAGTTTTGAATGGTAATGTCTACAATTCTATGTTTTTTATCTGTGAATGCGTTCATTTTCAGTTAAAATCCCAAGTTTGGAAAAAATTTACAGTCAAAATTGTAGGCTATGCGATGTCTCAGTTTCATAACTTCGATATTTATACATAGAAGTATAGCAAGGGTAGGGTCGCGTCAGTGTTCTATGATGTGGTAGTGAACGACATCCCGACAGGAGACACTGTAGAGTTGTATCAAGATATGTTTTGTCCTACTTTTTTTACAGATGACGGGTCAAACGCCTGTGGCTGCACACACCGCCAATGTTAACGTTGCTACAACTGCTGAAGGTCGGAATCCAAAATTCACTCTCAAAGAACCTTCTAAACACATACTTTCCACAATTAAGATATCGTAATGTTATTTACATCAAGTTGATCAATGTGGTAGGCGATTTTTAGCAAAAACCAAGTTGTCGGCCAGTATGCAAGTTTACAAGTTTAGCGCATGCGCAGTACACAGCATATAAATATGCTTTTTTGAAAATCAGTATCACCCTTAAATATATCAATATCTCTTTATTTTCAAAGATTGATCATGCAAGAGAAATTTCAAACCTATTTCATGGTTACTTTCCATGTAACTTCATAAATATTAAAAATTACATATTAAAATTAAAGCTGCAAGCAGCGTTGTCGGTGCCCAAGCAATTTGCAAATGACCACAAAAATTTTGGAAGGACTTAGTTTTGAACTCAACATGTTAATTTGTGGCTTGAACAAGAGGCAAGTTGATGCGTCTATGTTGTAATTCTACAATTGTCTATAAGCATTTTGAAGCAACTTTGTAGCTCTGTTGGTTAACCTGGGATAAGGTATGTGCATAACTAATGAGGTGTTGATCATGCAAATATGTTGGAAATAATTCTGATTTGATACTGGTTCATATCTAATTGGAACCAGTCTTTTAGCACTAATGATTCACAGGGAATTAGGTATGTGCATAATTAATGAGGTTATATACATGGAAATATGTTCGGAAAAATTTTGATACACTACTCCTCTTTATGCAACTGGAATTAGCCTTGAAGCCCCAGTGGTTGATCCGGAATTATGTATGCACATAAGTAAATAGATCAAGTTCATGCAAATATGTTGGGTAACTTTTGATTCTATAATGGTTCATATGCAACTGGAACCATCCTTGTAGCCCTTGCAGTTAATCTGAAATCAGGTATGCGCATAGTAACTGATATTGACATTGCTATAGGTCATCCTAAAGTATCAGTGCAAATTATATTTTGTTCTCATCAAAATGGAAGAAAAAGCAAGCCTTTGCCGCCATTCATAAGCCTGAAATTATACATGCAAAAACAAAATGTTAGTTTGGTCAAAAGAGAGGTCAAAGGTCATCTTGAAAATTTTCAAAATATTTCTGATGAATGTTGATCATTAGTAGACATATGTGTACAAAATTCGTCAATCTGCTGTTTTGCATTCTGCTGAAATTAAATATATGCATATTTAATGAGATCAGCAAAAAACAGGTCAAAGGTTATTCAAAAAATTTGAAAAATATTTGTTGTGATTGCTGATGAGTAGCAGAGCTAATTGTGTACAGTTTGTGACTCTGACTTTGCTCATCGCATTAGCATTGAGATATACATTTTAGATGAGGTATGTGAAAAACAAGGTCAAGGGTCATCGAAAAATCCCAAAAAATTCATAATATATTTTGGTGTCATATAGACTCATAAACATCAATCATGATATAAATACCACCAATATTAAGCTCAGAAATCGATATGCAAATTAGTACTGCGATTAGGCATTTTCCAATATGGCGGCCATATTTGTTTATTTTTTCAGATGAAATTTACATACTTTGTACAAGTCATCAACATGATACTCTGTGCAAAGTTGCAGTTCAATCAGCCATTTGGTTCTTGAGAAGGAGATTTTCGAAATTTTAACTCCTTTTTGGTAAATCCAAGATGGCCGACACAGGGGTCAACCAATCTCAATGCCTTGGACAAACTTAGTAGACGTATGTTAGATGAGCATGTATAACTAATATCAGCACGCTGTGAATTGTGGTTCTGGAGAAGAAGATTTTTAAAGTTTTTTGGCCGATTTTCGGAAAATCCAATATGGCGGCCAAGGTCACGTGACCGCTCAAGTTTTTATTGGCGAATCTGAAAGGACTCATCCAACATAGCTACATGCAAATTTCGAGTTGATTTGCCCTGTGGTTTTTGAGAAGCAGTGGTTAAAAGATTTTCAGAAAATCCAATATGGCCGCCGAGTCACGTGACTAATTACTAATTCAAGGTATAGGTGCACGAGGTCTGATAGGCCCTGATCACTGTACCAAGTTTGGGATTTGTAGATTTAGTGGTTTTCGAGTTCTAGGGGCGCAAAAAAACGGCCCAAGAATAAGAAGAGGAAGAAGAAGAAGAATTAAAGCTGCAAGCAGCGTTGGCGGGGCCCAAGCGATTAACATGGTTTCCAGTTCGTGCAGTGATTTTATTATGTGCAAAATTTCAGCTTGAAAACAGTCAAGTCCTTGTAAAGAAGAATTTCGAACATCATCTCATATTTACTGTCTGTTTCAATCGTAATCGTATGTTTTATGCAAAATACAATATGGCGGCAAAACCACGTGACCGATCAAATTGCCTTTCACAAACTTGAAAGAGCTCTCACTAAGAATGACAAAAGTGGAATTTCATTGCCATCAGTGTTGTGGTTCTGGAGAATAAGATTTTAGAGATAAATTGCGATTTTTGCAAAATCAAATGTGGATTCTGAAACTGAGCACGGTGAGCTACCAAAAATGTCTTTCAAAAGTACAAGACATATGAATTAGATGCCACTCAAAATTGACGATACTGGAAGGCTGAAATATTCCATCAAATGAATGTATTCATCTCTGAAATTTTGAGTGTAATAATTGCAAATTTGGTTGTAATTCCATTTAGTCATATATTTTTTCATTTCATCTTTAGTGTTCAAAGTTTTACTTTTGTATAATTTTATGACAAGAATGTGAAAATATAGAAAATCAAGCATGGTGACCCCATCTTTTGTTTGTAATATTATCTTTGATAATTTTGACAATATTTATGTTCAGTTTATACAACTGCGTTCGTGTTCTACTCTCTACAGCATGTTGAACTGTCCAGTATTCAGCTTGCTAGCACAGCCAGTGTACGTGACTGCAGAGTACGTACGTACGCAGAGTACGTGAATTAGAGTCCAGACTGTCAGTCTGGACTCTAATTAAACTATCACCTAATACATATTTATATATACTGTTTTTGTCGAGAAACTGAACATTGTGTGTTTGAGCATGCTGTAGGGAGACAGCAAGAAACTGTAGTTGATATATTGGATCGAAATATTGCAAAAATCATCAACGGTTGGAGCTTGTGCCCTGTTACTAGGCTCAAGTCTGATTTTTTTACGACAAATCACACATGTTTAGATTTTTGTCGAGATAAAAGTCATGGAATGTGACAAAATGGTTGTAGATTCTGTTACATTATTACTAACATTACAACATTTGAATGACATAAAAATGGTATTCATTGTTCATTAAATTACCTACAAAAACTTGGAATCGGAAAATGTAAAACATAAAAGGAAACCAAAACATTTTTAAGTGCCCCCTACAGGTGGGGCAATATTTCAAGTTCCCTCTCTACTACCCTCAAAATTTTCGAATCACCGTTCCTGAATTTCTCCAGCCCCCCTAACCGTTTTTTGTGAACGCAGCCTTGGTAATAAACCTGCAATCGCTATCAGTGCTGTACTGTACATGTCGCGCTTTAACAGCACGAAACCTGCTTCAGCACACCAGTTTTTCAAACGAATTAGATATCCATTTTCATACCAGTTCAAAAGTAAAATACTCATAGACTTGAGATATTTGTGCATGTTAGACTTTCGATACATTTGCTTTACGATTGAATTTAGCATGGAGCTTTGGTAGCTCCATGAATTTTAGCAAGCGATGCTCGGACAGCGCGCACAACGAATCGATGACACTTGGGTCAGGGGTCATCACAAAAAAATCAGTGCGTATTCACGGCAAGCTTGAATCATGTCACGGATCACGGAAATCATGGATCATAAATCCAAATGTTCATGTCTATTACTTAAACAGAACCCTAAAATATGAAATACATAATGTTTTGATATTGAGAACCGTCTTTTTGTTTCACTGACGATCAAGTTTAATGCTCAAATATCGCGACAAGAATTGCGCATTTGCTCTACTTCTACGTATGCTTTTGCCGTTACCTAACTTTCCAAATTCACGGTAGACTTTCCGCAATAGTAGTTGGAGATTTTGTTCAATATATCGCGCGTGGTGGAAACCGCAATTATCCATAATCACACAGTCACCTACAGCCAAACACGGATTTCCAAACTAATCCGTAACTTGAACAGCCCCTCTGAAAAGGTTCAGTAACTTAAACCCGTTTGATGGGCCAACGATCACATCGGGATCATCGACACCCGTTGCACTGATAGGGAGGTTGATAGTATGGAAGTAACTGGTGTCTCTGCGGTCCGGTCCAGATCCAGACCGCAACGAAAATACGGTCGTTTTGGCCGAAATTCTTCTCTATTGGGGCATGGATGTAAAAAGAAGAGGCAATATCCTTTCCCTATCTGCTTTTACCTCCTAACCTACCGCAGAAAAGTTGCGATTAACTTCTTCTAACGTCCAAAACCGCTCGCATTCTGAAACATAACGTACTCGACAAGTTATTTAAATTTACCCATGTAGATCGCCATTGTGAATCTCGCCGAAGAGACCCAAGTTATCTCTACAGACCGTTGCAGGGCTGTGGTGGAGGCCGTATAACGCCGGGAACACACACCTGAACGCAGGGCTACTTTTACACTAATAAACCTCACGAAGTGCATGGTTACTGAGTGTTCCCACTGTAATAAGTTGTGCAAAGAAACGTTCTGAACAGCTACACTAACAACTGAAATGGTCACACCTATTTAGACCTAGAACTATTATAAGCGCGTCCAGCTTTGATTAGCCATTTTACCGACAGGCTGTGAGTGAGCAGCCATTTTAAACCTAGTTTCCTTCCCAACTGACAACAATCAATAAACAATTTGTAGTTGGTAATTGTAGCTGCCTTCTAGCTGCATCGTAAACTGTGATTTGTTAATGCTTTAGTGGGGTCATGGATGTAAAAATCTATTTTTTACATCCATGGTGGGGTGAAGGCGATGTGAGACACCTGAGTGTGGTGAACGCGATAGCGGCAGGGTGAGCGTTACACAAAGGAGTTTATCCCGGAATCCCGAGGACACCGCGACATTGCACTTTTTATATGATATCCAATATTTACGGCTACTAGATTATACAATGTTGAAGTTAGATTGGCTCGGCTAGATCTATAAGGTGGTGGTAATTTGACAGAATTCAGTATCGCCTAGTATCAAGGTTAGAGTCAGTCCCTGGAATCATGGATGTAAAAAATAGCATGCTGGAATTAAGTCGGGTTTTACCAGAACAGTAAGGCGGTGAAATTTCGATATATATCGGATATTTACCCGCGATTTGACAAAATCTAGTATCGTTTAGTATCGAAGTTACAGTCAGTCCATGAAGTCGGTTTTATGAAAACATGTACATGTAAGGTGTGAAATGTCCGATATATATCGAATCCCCGACCGAAACTAACTCCACTACTGCACAGACTCAGATAACGCATAAACCTGGCCTGCGCTGCGCTGCCTAATTCCAAATAGGTTCGTATGGATATAGGAGAGACACACAAAGAAACTACGATTTTAAAAATTATTTTAATTTTTAACATTTCACCGACTTCAATCAACTCTAGGCGCATCGTACCGTGCATTTGTAATGCATTTGCATTGTTTGGATGTCTCGAAACTACCGAAAGCGTACAATGACCGGACTATAAAAACGGGGGGATCTTGAAACTTTTTCGCGCATGCTCATTTAAGCTTTTGTAAAATTCCAACGCTATCAACTCACTATGTTGGTTGCATGCCCAAGAAGTCTGCCGTCAGTCATCGGCCGACGTACGACAAAGCGACAAATTATTGTGTTCAAAGAGTAGACAATTAAATGACAAAATATGTCGATAATATGGCTGATATAAGGATTATTTTTGATTCATTAGTAACAGTGATGGAACCGGCATAATTAACGATGGTGGACATGGTTTTCTCTCGCCTGCGCGATTGCGCAAATCGCGCATTTCCAAGCCATTGTCTGCCATGCTGGTAAAGTTACTGACAGCGCGAAAGTCGCGCACAAAACAAAGCAGGCAAAGACGCCGAAGGAAGTGGATGTTTACTGACTGTTTCCACTATAATAAGTTGTGCAAACATACATAAGATGCCAGGTCGCACCTATTTAGACCTAGAACTATGGCAAGAGCGTCCAACTTCTCCGATATTGGATATAGGCCTAAACCCGCGATTCGACAGAATCTAGTATCGTTCAGTATCGAAGTTAGAGTCAGTCCTTGGAAGTCGGGTTTGACCAGAAATGCAAGGTCACGATATATATCGGATATTTAACCGGGATTTGACAGAATCTAGTATCGTCTAGTATCGATTTTTGAGTCCCCAAATCGCCAATAAATATCTGGTAAATATCGGCGACTTCACAGACCGTGCGTGCCGAGGCACAGGGCAAGTCATTCTAGTATTGTGTACTATCGATATCAGAGTCCCCAAATCCCTGATAAATATCGGTAAATTTCGGCGATCTCTTAGACCGAGCATGCAACTGCACAAAGCAATTACAGTGAAATTCGATCAAGCTGCAGAACTTCATTTAACAAGGTGCTGTTTCAATGGATATGTATCAGCGATATTTACGACATTAACAGCTGGACTTGATGTGGTCTTGTTTACATTTTTAATCAGCTACATGCTCTCAGTTACACAACACACCAGGGCCATTCCATGCATGTCAGATAGAGAAACATAAACAAATCACCACACCTTGCAATGTCATGTATCTGTCTTTTTTATCAGGATGAACAAGTGAGCGTGCATTCAGACACCTACATATAAAATACCCGAATAGCTTCATTTATGGTCCTTGACACTCACATATCAGCTGTGCGTAGACCCCAGTAATTGTGCCCTGGCAGGACCTTGTCTCTAATCAGTCGATCACACCGGTCGGCCACCCCTTAAAGTTAGTGGCACACTCCTCTAAGTACTTCCATCGCAGTATACTCGACAACGTACAAAAGCTGGTCGCAAAAGTTGCCTTACACAAGGGGCTGAGATTAGGGTGCGTGTGACTGCTAGCTGATTTGACAGCGGGCATTGCAGTCTGTCGTGCCGTCTTTGATTTTCAAGTGTACAATATAACATACATCACTGATCGATCTTCTGACTGACGAGGTTTTAAACTGCAGCCTTATGAACATTGGGGCGACTTAACCGATCCAAATGCCTTTCGCAAACTTGAAACTGCTCGCACTATGAAAGATATGAGTAAAATTTCAGTTGAATGTGTGTATTGATTGGTTCTGGAGAAGAAGATTTTTAAAGATTAAATTGTGATTTAAACAAAATCCATTATGGCGGCCAAATTACGTGACTGATCAAAATGCCTTTCGCAAACTTAAAAGGACTACCACTAGGGAAAATAAGTGTGAAATTTTAGTTCAATAGGTGTATTTGTTCTGGAGGAGAAGATTTTTAAAGATTAAATTACGATTTTTCACAAAATCCAATATGGCGGCGGAACCACGAGACCGATCCAAATGCCTTTCGCACACTTGAAAGAGATCACACTTTCGATGATAGATGTAGAAGCTTTTTGCAAACTTGAAAGATATCACTGTAAGGGTGACATGAGTAAAATTTCATATTAATCAGTGTTTGGTTCTTGAGAAGAAGATTTTTAAAGATTAAATTACGATTTTTTTGCAAAATTCAATATGGCGGCCAAACCACATAACCGATCCAAACGCCTTTCGCAAACTTGAAAGAGATCACACTTTAGATGATAGATGTAAAATTTTAGTTCAATCGGTGTGTTAGTTCTGGAGAAGAAGATTTCTAAAGATTAAATTGTGATTTCACAAAATCCAATATGGCGGCCAAACCACGTGACCGATCAAAATGCCTTTTGCAAACTTGAAAGAGATCACTGTAAGCATGACATGAGTAAAATTTCAGCTTAATCAGTGTTTTGGTTCTGGAGAAGAAGATTTTTAAAGATTAAATTACGATTTTTTGCGCAATCCAATATGGCGGCCAAACCACATGACCAATCAAAACGGTTTTCGCAAACTTGAAATAGATCACACTGTAGATGACATTTCTTAAATTTTAGTTCAATTGCTGAATTGGTTCTGGAGAAGAAGATTTTTAAAGATTAAATTGTGATTTCACAAAATCCAATATGGCGGCCAAATCACGTGACCGATCGAAATGTCTTTTGCAAACTAAAAAGAGATCACTGTAAGGATGACATGAGTAAAATTTGAGCTTAATCGATGTTTCGGTTCTGGAGAAGAAGATTTTTAAAGATTAAATGACTATTTTAGAAAATCCAATATGGCGGCCAAGGTCACGTGACCGCATGCGATTTTATTTGCAAATTCTAAAGACCTTAGGTCATGCTTACTATACAAAAAATTTCAAATCGACTAGACCCCTAGGACTTCTGGAGAAGCCATTTTTAGGTTTTTGGAAAAACCAATATGGCCGCCAGGTCACGTGACCAATCAAAATTTCAAGGGTCAGGTGCACGAGTACTAATTAACAACTATTAGCCCTGCAAGTTTGAGAAGTTTTCGTTCAGCCGTTTAAGAGATCTAGGTCGACAAAGAATCGGCAGAAGAAGAAGAAAAAGAGGAAGAAGAGGAAGTAGTAGAACTTGAGCAATAACAATAGGGTCCCAGCCGGTCGGCTTGGGCCCCTAATTAAAGCTGCAAGCAGCGTTGGCGGGGCCCAAGCGGTTGCCATGGTTGAAAGTACTTGCACTGATGATACAATGTGCAAATTTGAGCTTCCATGTGTTTCATGTGTAGAGAAATCTTTAGACTAGTTGTTAACACATGTAAAAATACATTTATAAGCTCACGCATCTCAATTCCCATGTGAAATGATTTTGAAAAGTATGCTTGACAGAGAGAGGCGAACAAGCATTTTAAGTACAATTGATGTAGACCATCATAGCTCATTCTGGAAATTTACCATGTGTCCTATGTGTTGACAAATCCTTTGACTAGTTGTTATAAGTGAAAATTTCCTGTCAAAGATCATTTTTCTCATTTCCCATTACATGATTTTGAAAAGTGTGTCATAGACAAACGGGAAATAGCATTACAATA
Organism: Ptychodera flava; assembly: GCF_041260155.1. Lineage (NCBI taxonomy): Eukaryota > Metazoa > Hemichordata > Enteropneusta > Ptychoderidae > Ptychodera > Ptychodera flava. The sequence continues at coordinate 8,096,116 of NC_091936.1, forward strand.
AATTTCCACTGATTGTGTGGTCACTTGTCAGCCATACAGACTGATGTGATGACCAGAAAAATAAAAAGTTTGTCAGTCATCCTCATGCGCGTCAATTCAGAGCTGCCCCGTCAACCTTTTTTCTGCTCATGGGCAAATAATTTAAAAAAAATAAACACAAAAAACTCGGCGATAGTATATGTATAAAACAGAAGCTTAAAAAAATAATTGACACTTATATTCCATTCAGAACTGTACTCATATGTAACTATTATATTGCGCTGTCAAAACTGTGCAAATGCTGCGCTTAAGTCAATCAAAGAACTGTTGTTATACACAAATAAATAAGCAACACTGCTGCGCATTTATCTCTGCGTGCATTCCTATGATGTTGTCATGTTTAACTCCGTGTTGTTGATTGAAGAATAAAAAAAAATTACAGTAACAAATTCCTGCCTCACCACATCATTTTATGTCTAGGCGAACCAGCATTTTAAGTCAAATTGATGTATACCATCCTAGCTAATTCTGTAAATTTACCATGTGTCCTATGTGTTGATATATCCTTGAACTAGTTGTTATACATGAAAATTTCGTGTCAAAGATCATTTTCCCCATTTCCCATTTACATGACTTTGAAAAGTGCGTGTCATAGACAAATGGGAAATTGTATTACAATAAAAATCCATTAATTGTGTGGTCACTTGTAAGCCATACAGACTGATGTGATGACAAGAAAAAGAAATTTTTTTCTCATCCTCGCGCGTGTCAATTTAGATCTGCTGCGTCCTATTTTCTGCTCATGAGGAAATACATGGAAAAAAACTGCAAAAAAATACATCACGATAGTGCATGTATATAACAGAATCGTACAAATAATTGACACTAACATTCCAATCAGAACTGTATACATATTTACTCTGTGAAAACTGTGCAAATGCTGCACTTAAACCGCTGAACTGTTGCTGTACAAAAATAATAAAGCAACACTGCTGTACATTTGTCTTTGCATGCATCATGATGTTGTCATTTTTTCCCGCGTTGTTGATTGAAGAATGAAAAAAGAAACCCGCGTCACCACATAAAGAAAGAAACGTTTTATTTTTCTTGGCGTAGTACTAGTTGTTTTGATGACCTGTACACTATGAATTTCAAAATGTTGGGTAGAACAAAAAGGTGTTCTTCAAAACCTGAAAATTCCAAATATTAAAATGCAAAAGTTACTGGCAATAACAAAGTATCGAGTTGTTACTCAGGAAACAAATGCTAAACATCGTGGTAAAAGTTGAAACTACAGTCTCTTTTATAAGATTACAAGTTTTGCAGTAAGAAGAGATGGGTAGCTAAACAAATCATAACAGCCTTGAGTACGAATCCTCCTTTTTAAGTGTCAAATAATACTAGTCCTGAGCACTGTTTCTGTTGAGTGAAATGCTCCCTTAACTGTAACTTTAAAGGCTAGTTATACTTGTCAAAAGTTAGGCGTATGCGATGCAGCTATGTTTGATAGTTATAAACCTGTAATCGCTATCAATGCTGTACTGCACATATCGCGCTATAGACAACGGCACGAAACCTGCTTCTGCATACCAGTTTTTCAAACGAATTAGATATCCATTCTCATAGCAGTTCAAAAGTAAAATACTCTTAGACTTGAGAAATGTGTGCATTATAGACTTTCGATAAATTTGCTTTACGCTTGAATTTAGCATGGAGCTTTGGTAGCTCTATGAATTTAACAAGCGATGCTCGGACACTGGCAGCGCACAGCGCATCGATGACACTTGGGTCAGGGGTCATCACCAAAAACGTCAGTGCGTATCGGCCAGCTTGATATGAATCATGCCACGGATCGCGGAAACCACGGATCATATATCCAAATGTTCATGTCTAATACGTAAAGAGAATCCTAACATATAAAACACATATTATTAATGATTTGATATGGAGAAACATCATTTTGTTTCACTGACGGTCAAGTTAAATGCTCAAATATTGCGACAAGACTTGCGTATTTGCACAATATGAATGCGGAAGTACGTCGACTGTACTCTGCGGACGAGCGAGCGCCTTCTCTGAAAATCTGTTTACAATATCACGTCACAATACACTGAAAATTCTTGCGAATTCATCTTTAAGGAAGCCAATTCACACAAGTTCCTAACGTCAGTAAAGATATTTTCTTGTTGGCAGCAATACACCACCAACATTTTCGCCGTTCAGGAGTGCCTTACTCGCTCTACGTTGAAAAAAAGCCGTATGCTTTTAACCATGCCGTTCCTAACTTTGCAAATTCCAGTCGACTGTTTACTGTGATCATAATCTTTCTTTCCATTTCATAGCTTTACTTGCGCTTACAACCTGTGTTAGGGGTGGTTTCTCCCCAATATTGGTGGAGCTGCCTAAAGTCAAAAACGAAAGTTTGCCGTTTTTGCTTAGTTTCACCGTCACTACGATCCTTCCTTCAGTGTTGATAACGACACTCACAGGCGTGCTGTTTACTGGGTATTTGTTAACTCTGCATGGGACCAGGGCTGTGTGTTACCGGCGTTATACGGCCTCCCACCACATCGTATAACGCCGGTAACACATAGCCTTGCCATGCAGAGCTAGGTATTTGTATAAGTGTAGTTTATGCTATGTTCTGACGTTCTACGGAAGAGAACGTCGGAAAGTAGCATAAACTACACTTATACAAACTACCAAGTAAACAGCACGCCTGTGACGACGTTGTACTGCACAGTGCACGGAACAATCTGTAGGTAGGCCTACATTCTGCGAAGTTGTCCAACCCAAAACTTAGTAACATCTTAGTAAAATAGTCATGGTAAACATGGGTATTTTTGATTTGTTAGCTATTTCGTTACAATTTTATTCATTACTGTATGTATTACAAATACGATCTTCTGACGCATAAGGTCAGGGATGCACAGAGATAAAGTATTACTTCTCAAGTTGAATGCAGGACAGCGCGTGGACAGACAAAGTGATGACGTCGTACTGCAATTTTCGATTCGCAAGATTAGCTAATTTTTGCCTAAATCTTCTCGGCAAACGCTACTTTTTTCTCACATTTGCGATTTTGCGAGAGGCAGCGGAAACACTGCCTGCGTCATTGCGAACAAAGGAAGGCCACAACGCACCTTATTTTCAAGCAGGCGATTTATGTTTGTTTTTCAAATTTTGTCCATTGAAAATCCTACCCACACGCGAACGGCAAACAAAGAATTTATTTTATGGCACTTATGTAGAGTGTTTGAATAACATACACAAGACAGTTCTAAATTACTCATGGAGTTGATCGTTGAAACTGAATAGTGACAGTGGTACTTGGAGCAAAAGTTTCTAGCATTTTTGTTTCTGAACGTTGGTGTCACTCAAGTCCACGTGCTTAAATATTCAAACCTTGGAATTGAGGTAGTGCATATTTACTGAGTGTTTCCACTGTAATAAGCTGCTCAAACAAACATTCTGAACAGCTACACTAACAACTGATATGGTCGCACCTATTTAGACCTAGAACAATGGCAAGAGCGTCCAGCTCTGATTAACCATTTTACCTGCAGGCTGTGAGTGACGATTTTGCAGTTCGCCGGCATTGAGTCGATAGCCTGTTATTTCAGCAACAGTGACGCAATACATTTTTCTACAATTATTTTACTTCTCACTTTCCGATTTCAAAATGTTTATGACAAACAGCCTATAATGTTTATCCAATGAAATACCCTTACTTCATAATATTGACATTTGAGTTTCAATTAGGGATTTAACGTCTATCTCAACGTCACCACGAACTTCATTACACAAGGTGTAACAGTTGTTTTAATCGATGTGTATCAGCACTTTTGATATGGTCTTGTTTACATTTTTAATCAGCTACATGCTCTCAGTTACACAACACACCAGGGCCACTCCATGCATGTCAGATAGAGAAACATAAAAAATCACCACACCTTGCAATGTCATATATCTTACTTTTTTATTCGTGATGAACAAGTGAGCGTGCATTCAGACACCTACATATAAAATTACCCGAATAGCTTCATTTATGATCCTTGACACTCACAAAACAGCTGTGCGTAGACCCCAGTAATTGTGCCCTGGCAGGACCTTGTCCCGCTCTATTTCAGTCAATCACAGCAGTCGGCCACCCCTAAAGTTAGTGGCACACTCTTCTAAGTACTTCCGTGGCAGTATACTTGACAACGTCATCATGGCGTACAAAACCTGGGCGCTGAAGTTACTATACACAAGGGGCCGAGATTAGGGTTCGTGCGACTGCTAGCTGAATTTGACAGCGGGCATTGCAGTCTGTTGTTCCGTCTTTGACTTTCAAGTGTACAATATAACATACATCACTGATCGATCTTCTGACTGACGAGGTTTTAAACTGCAGCCTTATGAACATTGGGGCGACTTAACCGATCCAAATACCTTTCGCAAACTTGAAAGTGCTCGCACTAGGAAAAATATGAAGTAACATTTCAGTTAAATCTGTGTGTTGGTTTTTGAGAAGAAAATTTTTGAGGATCAAATTGCGATTTTCGCTATATCCACTACAGCGAACAAACCTCCTGACTGACCCAAACGCCTTTCGGAAATTAGAAAGAACTACCACTAGGGATTATGAGTGTAAAACTTTAGTTCAATCTGTGTATTGGTTCTGGAGGAAAATATTTTAAAAGATTAAATTACGAGTTTTGCAAAATCAAATATGGCGGCAAAACCATGTGACCTATCCAAATGCCTTTCACAAACCTGAAAGAGATATTACAATAGATGATATATGTAAAATTTCAGTCTACTCGGTGTGTTGGTTCTAGAGAAGAAGATTTTTAAACATGAAATTACAATTTTCGCAAAATCCAATATAGCGGCCAAACCGAGTGACCGATCAAAACGCCTTTCGCAAACTTGAAAGAGATCACACTTTAGATGATATATGTAAAATTTTAGTTCAATTGGTGAACCGGTTCTGGAGTAGAAGATTTTTAAAGATTAAATTGTGATTTCACAAAATCCAATATGGCGGCCAAACTACGTGACCAATCGAAATGTTTTTTTTGCAAACTTGAAAGAGATCACTGTAAGGATGACATGAGTAAAATTTGAGCTTAATAGGTGTTGTGGTTCTGGAGAAGAATATTTTTAAAGATTAAATAACGATTTTTTGCAAAATTCAATATGGCGGCCACACTGAGTGACCGATCAAAACGCCTTTCGCAAACTTGAAAGAGATCACACTTTAGATGATAGATGTAAAATTTTAGTTCAATCGGTGAATCGGTTCTGGAGGAGAAGATTTTTAAAGATTAAATTGTGATTTCACAAAATCCAATATGGCGGCCAAACCACGTGACCGATCAAAATGCTTTTTGCAAACTTGAAAGAGATCACTATTAGGATGACATGAGTAAAATTTGAGCTTAATAGGTGTTTTGGTTCTGGAGGAGAAGATTTTTAAAGATTAAATAACGATTTTTTGCAAAATCCAATATGGCGGCCAAACCACGTGACCTATCCAAACGCCTTTCACAAACTTGAAAGAGATCACACTTCAGATGATATATGTAAAATTTCAGTTGAATGTGTGTATTGCTTCTGGAGAAGAAGATTTTTAAAGATTAAATTGTGATTTCACAAAATCCAATATGGCGGCCAAACCACGTGACCGATCAAAATGCTTTTTGCAAACTTGAAAGAGATTATTGTAAGGATGACATGAGTAAAATTTGAGCTCAATCAGTGTTTTGGTTCTGGAGAAGAAGATTTTTAAAGATTAAATGAGTATTTTAGAAAATCAATATGGCGGCCAAGGTCACGTGACCGCATGCGATTTTATGTGCAAATATGAAGACCTTAGGTCATGCTTGCTATACAAAAAAATTCAAATCGACTAGACCCCTAGGTCTTCTGAAGAAGCCATCTTTAGGTTTTTGGAAAATCCAATATGGTCGCCAGGTCACGTGACCAATCAAAATTTCAAGGGTCAGGTGCACGAGTACTAATTAACACCTACTAGCTCTGCAAATTTGAGAAGTTTTCATTCAGCCGTTTAAGAGATCTAGGTCGACAAAGAATCGGCAGAAGAAGAAGAAGAATTAAAGCTGCAAGCAGCGTTGGCGGGGCCCAAGCGGTTAACATGGTTGAAAAATCTTGCACTAATGATATTATGTGCAAAATTCGAGCTTGAAAAAGTAGGATTTTGAACATCATCTAATAGTTACTGTACGTTTCACTTGGAATTTAATATTTTACGGAAAATCCAATATGGCGGCCAAACCACGTGACCAATCAAAACGCATTTCGCAAACTTGAAACACATCACACTTAAGATGGTATATGCAAAATTTCAGTCAAATCAGTGTTTGTTCGGGAGAAGAAGATTTTAAAGATTAAATCACGATTTTCGAAAAATCCAATATGGCGGCCAAACCACGTGACCGATCAAAACGCCTTTCGCAAACTTGAAAGAGATCACACTTAAGATGTTACACATAAAATTTCAGCTCAATCAGTGTGTTGGCTGTGGAGAAGAAAATTTTTAAAGATTAAATCATGATTTTCCTAAAATCCAATATGGCCGCCAAACCACGTGACTGATCAAAACCCCTTTCGCAAACTTGGAAGAGATTACATATAAGATGTTACATGTCAAATTTCAGTCGAATCGGTGTATTGGTTCTGGAGAAGAAGATTTTTAGAGATTAAATCACGATTTTGCAAATCCAATATGGCGGCTAAACCACGTGACCGATCAAAACGCCTTTCGCAAACTTGAAAGAGATCACACTTAAGATGTTACATGTCAAATTTCAGTCGAATCAGTGTGTTGGTTCTGGAGAAGAAGATTTTTAAAGATTAAATCATGATTTTTGCAAAATCCAATATGGCGGCCAAACCACTTGACCGATCAAAACGCCTTTCGCAAACTTGAAAGAGATCACACTTAAGATGTTACATGTCAAATTTCAGTTGAATCAGTGTGTTGGTTCTGGAGAAGAAGATTTTAAAGATTAAATCATGATTTTGCAAAAATCCAATATGGCGGCCAGACCACGTGACCGAACAAAACGCCTCTTGCAAACTTGTAAGAGATCACACTTAAGATGTTACATGTCAAATTACAGTCGAATCGGTGTGTTGGCTCTGGAGAAGAAGATTTTTGAAGATTAAATCATGTTTTTCTCAAAATCCAATATGGCGGCCAAACCACGCGACCGATCAAAACGCCTTTCGCAAACTTGAAAGAGATCACACTTAAGATATTACATGTGAGATTTCAGTTGAATCGGTGTTTTGGTTCTGGAGAAGAAGATTTTTAAAGATTAAATGGGTATTTTTCAAAATCCAATATGGCGGCCAAGGTCACGTGACCGCATGCGATTTTATTGGCAAATTCTTAAGACCTTAGGCCATGCTTGCTATACAAAAATTTCAAATCGACTAGACCCCTGGGTATTCTGGAGAAGCCATTTGTATGTTTTTGGAAAATCCAATATGGCCGCCAGGTCACGTGACCAATCGAAATTTCAAAGGTCAGGTGCACGAGTACTAACTACCAAGTACTTGCCCTGCAAGTTTGAGAAGTTTTCGTTCAGCTGTTTAAGAGATCTAGGTTGACAAAGAAACGGCAGAAGAAGAAGAAGAGGAAGAAACAGTAGAACTTGAGCAATAACAATAGGGGCCCAGCCGGTCGGCTTGGCCCCTAAAAAGAGGAAGAAGAGGAAGTATGTAGAACTTGAGCAATAACAATAGGGTCCCAGCCGGTCGGCTTGGGCCCCTAAGAAGAAGATCATGACGCTACCACTCCATTAAAACTTAGACCCGAGTTAGGCCTTCTAACTCGGGTTTACTGGGTTGGGAGTTAATTCCATGTGCACACATTACAATCACAGGTTAAATACACAATGTATACATACAGCCAGGGATTAACATTGATTTGGTATGTTGCTAAGACAGGAATATGTTTGTGTTTTATTGAGAAATAAATGTTAAAATACGTATATATGCTTGGATTTTGCCCAAAATAAATTATTTATATTGGAATGATAACTTTGTGGTGACTTCATGATTTATTAAGTCAAAGATATGTTTGACACAATCATTTGCAGGTCTCTTGGAGTGTAGTCATTGTTGATTGGGGAGATTGAATTCCCAGGTTTATCTGCAGGTCAGTGTTTGCTCTCCATGAGGTGTAACACTTTGAGTACACACAGGAAGAGCTTGTAAACAGATAAAAAAGTGGGGTTGGCTGTCCCAATTTTTTAATGGAGTGGTTGCGTCATGTGAAAAACTCCGGTAAAACCAATAGGTGCCCAAGCACTAGCTTGGGCACCTAAAAACACTTTCTTACAACGATTCATAAAAAACCTGTTAACATGCAAGAGATATTGGTACAACACACCACTATACCAAATTACAGAAAAAGTTACTGAAGTGTTTTTGCACATTCGCTGTGGACGGCTACAGCATACGGCGTAAGGCCAAAGGCATACAGTGCATACAGAGTGATCACATAAGTCCATTTGACCGTTGGTCCAACTGACTAAAATCAGCAAAAATACAAAAGTCAAGATATCTTCAAGATATCTTCATGATAAACATAAAATTTTACTTACTCAAATACTGCTGTTTTGATTGCTTTGAAAATTGGTAAGTTTTTACCATTTCTACATTTTTAAAGCTCTTTGCATAATTTAGGTATGCAAACTTCATGTGAACAAAATCCCATCTACAGCCAAGGATACATCCCCGCACCAAATACCAAGCTAAAATGGGAAGCAGTTTGTGAGTTTTTGATGTTGATGGACATACATTGCGCACATACATACAGACGTCACCCAATTAAGTCTAATGATAACCTCATATTTTTACACCAAATTTAAGCTAAAAATTAGAATGTCTATTGGAAATCCATTTTACCTGACTAAGATCCTTAAGTGTATTGTCACATTTCATTCACTATAAAGCTAATATCGTGAAAATGCACACATCAAAATGCAAATCATGATTCATAGTCCTGCATGTTAAACTGATTTTTAGAAATATTTGAATAAAAAATTCACAATCTTTACAAACATTTAGCTATTTATTAGAAAATGCACAAATCAAATCCTCATAGTACTGCATATATATAAAAAACTTTATTTAAATCTTTGGGAATTGCAAAATCTTTGAAAACATATTGCTATTTACACGGAAATACTAATTTGGGGATAAAATACATACAAGCATTTTACAGAAAAGTAACGTCCCTGATATGTATTTGGTATTGTTGCATCATTTGAAATGTACAAATAGTTTAAAAAAATACTGCCAACAACACAGTGTCGCTCAAATATAATTAGAATTTGGTAATACATACCGGTACTAAGCACTACCCTGAAAACTACTTGACGTACACACACACAAAATATGGAAATAATGTACTTTCAAAGTGATGTAGATAATAGCAAGGCTCTATCAATTGCCAAAACATGCCAGTCTGAACTCAGCATGTGGCCAGCTAATGAATGTAAATGCTGTAAAAAACACATTAGTATGCAAATAATGAAAGCTATGCCTTGCTGTTTTCTTGTCTTGTCCATCTATCACAAACATTATCTACATAACTGCTTCCATCTGCGATAGTGAGGCATTTATCTCTGTTTACATTAACTGTTTCACCATAATGGAGGGGGGGGGGGACTTTGTGTAAACATTAACATCCAGCTGGTTAAATATGACTAATTATTGTTTCCCAACTACATTTTGAGAAAAAAGTTTAGGGAAGTGACAAAATATGCTCAAAAGTACAACAAAGCTAATTTCAATCTGATAATGCATCATCCAATTCTCAAGTAGAACACACCAAGGCCTTGTGATGAACTGTCAAAAAGGAGGTTGAACTTTTCTAACAAATTAGTCTACAAGTTTCACAGAAAATCATTCGCCGACTAAGAATGGGAAAAATTGCCCACAAGTACACCTGCACATTTCATCATGATTTCTGAAAATCTCACTGATGTCATCTAAAGGAAACTACATATCAAATTTCAAAGCAATCAGACAAACACTTTGGGGAAAACATTTTTTTTTTCTCCAAAATTGAAAAATTACACCCAAAATACAAATATGAAATTTCACCATGATTTGAATAAATTGGACTGAGGTCACTCTTAGGAATATGCATATCAAATTTCAAGCCCTCAGACTACCGGTTTCAGAGATAATAATATTAATTTTTTGACCAAAAATGTGAAAAATTGCTCCAAGAAAACATGCATGCAAATTTCATCATGATTTGAACAAACCTGACAAAGGTCATCCAAGAATCTCTATATCGAATTTCAAAGCAATAGGACAAGCCATTTTGGAGGAGATTTTTGACAAAACATAAAGAAAATTAACAAAAAAAAAATCATTAAAAATGGAAAATTCAAGACATCTGCACAAAATGAACAAAACTATGTGAGGGCCATATCGGGAACTTCAATATCAATTTCCAAAGCAAACAGACCAGTGGTTTCTGAGTTTTTTTTAATTTTGACATTTTTACATTTTTTCCAGCTCATTTGCACAATTTTGGTAGTGACCTGTTCATTTGAACAAAATCCCATCTACAAACCAGGATGCATCCACAGACCAAATACAAAGATGAAAAGTGCAATGGTGTGAGATCTCAAGTTTTCGATGTCTAAGGACATACTTTATGAACATACATACATACATACATAGAGAACCCAGTGCAGCTTATGCAATAACATCACATTGGTATACTAAATGTGAGCTAAAAAAACCAACATGGAGCCAATGGACAAATGAGTTGATTTAACAACATTTAAGAATATCTTTAACATGGAGCAATTGAAATATGAATATTGACACAAAGAAAATGAAACTGAAGGTTAAGTGCACTGGATGAGGGGAGGGTTTGGAGGACAAGGAGGGCATACAGTTATACAGCAATATTTTATGTATTTCAGTCTTTTCTGTGATCATGCAGTCTTGTCAGGCTGTGCTACAACAGGAGTCAAATGCAGTGATATGGTTGGAAAATATCTACATGGAAGTACAAATATTGCAATGCCCCAGTAATTCTTCAGACATGGCCTAATAAAAAATTATCCAAATGAACATTTAATTTTCAAATTATCACTTCAAGTTTTTGGCATCATTATGCTATGAGGTAATCAAAGGGGAAGTGTCACATCATGTTTGGTTCAGAAATTCTTGAGATATTGTTTATTACTAAATGGATTAAATATGCAAATGTGCAAATAATGAGAACGCAAAGCCCACCAAACTCCTGGAACAGTTATAAGACAGATCATCAAATAATGTACAAAGTCACATGATGTTTTGATGAGAAATTCTTGATATACTCTCATCACAAAATGTGTACCACTGCAGTCCATTGGATTTGAAATGATGGGTATAACTATCACTTTCTATGTGGCTGTCATTTTATACTCATGCAATTTCTGCATATGCACTTAAGCAAAATGACGCGAGTAAAATTACTTTCTTCAGATAGTACATAGTGAGTAACGTTCCTCGCAAGGAAAACAATATGTGAATATGAATATTTTGTTCAATGGCACAGTGTTAAAAACTCAAAAATCGCTGGTACCGGTACACAAGATTTCTGGTCAGCAAAGTGCCTCAAATGAAAGTTTGGTCAGCTAATTTCTCTCGACCTGAGTTTATTTATCAAAAATACATGTAACAGTGTTCCTCTAAGAAGATAAATTGAACAAAAATTCTTTAATTTTAACTTGCCAAAGCTAAACACATTTGAACTCTTCAATCATTTCAAGACTCGAGAAACATTTCTAATCTTACTAGAAAACTTTTTCTAAAAGCAAAATTCAGCAATAGTACTGATGAGCATTTTGTTTATTACATAAAAATAACATTTAACTATTTATTGCAATACCTTGCAAATGATTGCAATCACAGTGTTTGTGTCAACACAATGACCATAAGAAGTCAATCAGTGCCAATGCAACTACCATAAATGGTCAATCAATAACACTCTGTAACAGTAATTGGTCGATGAATTACCATTCTTGATAATATGACTGCTAACACAGCATTAATAGCTTTCTCTTCATATTACTTGATATTGTAAATATGTACAGCACCAGACAATCTGGTTCCTTGGTTGCTATGAGCAGCAGACACAATTAAATTGTTTCCCTGTCCATCATTAAGAAAAAAGAAATATTGTTATAAGATATTTTCCGATGAAAGCAACGGCATGAAGTCTTTCTTCAAAACCTAAAAGAAAATGTGTTGCTAAAAGAAATGGAGACAATGAGTGCTCTGATGATTACCCAGGATGCATCAGTAAACACACTAACATTAAATAATGCACAGTTATTTGTACAAATCTAGCACGTGTACAGCTTCTGCTGATTGGGTGTATGTAAAATTGAGGCCTATTTAAGTACAAACATAAGCTGTGGATCACCACAGCTGACAGGTGACAAACAATATCTGAAAGGGGCATATTTCTTTACTGGGGCACTTCTATTGATATATCAATAGATCTTTTGTCAACTGAACTGTTATTGGGAAACAATGGGGAAACAAAAGGACAGCTGTGCATTACATACTAGTATACCCTTTTAAGGAGGAACGGGTGCAGACATCACTTAACCCTTTGGTCGAAATTGTCAATTTTTGACACTTTCCACATAATAGTCTGCTCATTATCTGCTATATTTACTATAGATAAAGTATGTGTGATGATTTTCTAAAACATTTGTCCAAAATCTGAAACCAGTGTCATGCTATCCATTTTGTGTTCAGAAGGGAAAAAAGTGTCCGGTAAAAAATGAATGAAAATATGAAAAAAATTTGCATCGAAATTTCAGCGGGAAAATGTGGTCAAAGGTTTATATTTGCAAAGATAAAGATTAGGAATTCGATGTTATTCTGGAACCACTTTCACAGTGAGCAGCTTTGTTTTAAGAGTGAGTGGGATTGGCATTAAAATGAATACATCACTTTCATCATATATCAGTTTTTATGATTGATGGTCCCTAAGTATTTATGGACATACGTAAATAAAATACACACAATGTATTTAACAATACACAGAGAGATGTTGATTAGCCAAACCTACATACAAATCTGTATAATTAACAACTTCAAGAAAACATCACAAGACTATATACAATTTTGACCACATCTCAGTAATACAGATCCAGGTATCTTGTGTAAGTATATGACTGTACAATTAATTTGTTCTAGCCTGACTTGAATACAAGTATGTGGTTTTGTTCTTTAAATTCATGATATTAAATATCAACTTCGAAGAAAAATGTGCTTAAAATGAATGTAGATTTTCAAGAATGGATTTACCCTGAGAAAGAGGAAATAAGCTTTTGATTGTATAATGTGTGTACCTGTTATTGAGACACTCACCTTGGAATATCGAAGTATAGCTATATTGCTTCCAAATCTACTACCATGCTGCAAGAAGAAATTAAGAAATATTTTTATTTTGTAACACACCTTGGTCCGTTTTCTATGTATGGATGGTCAAATCATTGTCACGTTGGGGAAGTCATTTTTGTGCTGATACACGGGATGTTGAGTTACTAGTTACCTAGAGAAGTAACAGTTCCAACAACTGGTGCCGGAAACACTGTCTACGCAGAACTTGAAACGTAAATGCAGATTAGGTGGTCTGCAACTGAGGCAGGTGCTAGTGCAGAATTTCCTGATTTGTGCTACTCTCTGAAGAACTCTCTCCTCTTAATTGTTTCGGACATTCGGACTCAAAATAGATGAAGTGTGTTATAAAACACATACTGACTGGCTAAATTCGGGTAACAGCATACATTTGTGGCCATGGGAAACAGACTGATTTGGTGGCAACCCGCAGTCCCCCTGGGAAACAAATGTATGCTGTTACCCTCATTGCCAGACAATATGCTATATTCCATAGTGTTAGAAATCACACCATGAGGAATTGTGTGAGGAATTTCCAGAGATTATAACATACTGATCTGAAATTGCTCTTTACAACAATGGCTATGGTATGGGATCGCGTATGTTGTGGTGATCGGCCATATTGGAGCGCATAATAAAACAAATCAATGTGCACATGCACACCATTGTACTTAATCTTAGTATTTAGTTTGAACAAAAACAGTTCATGGATGTTAGTAGAGTTGTGGTTTCAAAGACATGAAAATCGTAACTGACAAAACGGCTTTGTAGTGACCATATTGTATAGTATTGGAAAATTAATAGTTGACATGCTTATGTGTACCACAGTACCATATCTTTTAGCTCAGTTTCAACAAATCAGTTTTTTGGATACTTACATGAGTGATTGTTCAAAAACATGAAAAGATTGCAACAAAATAGCTGTCTGGTGGCCATATTGGATGATATCATGAAATAAAACAATGTGCATATGCATGCAATACCACTGTTACTATCTTTGTGCCAAGTTTGAACAAAATTGGTTAAGGGGTGTTTGAGTTATTTTTCATAGACTTGAAAAAAATTGCAGCAAAATTGCAGTCTGTTGGCCATATTGGATCATATCGCAAAATCAATGAGTGTGCATATGCACATGTATGGTATAATATTTTATGTTTGTGCCAGGTCTGAACGAAGTCAAGTTACAAGATATGTATGAATTACGGTTCAAAGACATGAAAAATTTGCAACCAAATGGCCGTCTTGTAGCTATATTGAATTGTATCAGGATATAAATAGATGTACATATGTATATGCCACAGAACTTTATCTTTGTGCAAAGTATAAACAAAATTGGTACAGGGCTGATTGAAATATTCTTTGAAGACATGCAAAATCACTACAAAATGGCCGTCTACAGCTGCAGTGGATCATATTGTGAAATGAATTGACGCGCATATGTCATATATTGCTTTGCCTTTGTGCAAAGTTTGAACAAAGTTGGTACAGAGGTGTCTTAGAAATGGCTGTGGACGCACTGGCAGATGGACAGACAGAACCCGGTTTCTGTCTGGCCAAACTATAAGCCCCCACTGAACTGCGTCCATGGGGACGATCTGTGTGCGATGTTTCAGTTATTGTTCAAGACATGAAAAGTTTGCCAAAAATGGCTGTCTGGCAGCCATAGTGAATCATACTGAAAAATAAACTGACATGCACATGTATTCCATAGTGCTTTGCCTTTGTGCCAAGTTGGAACAAAATCAGTTTAGAGGGGACTGCATGAGAAAAGGTTGCAGATTTTGGGATGAATGGACGAAGGGACAGATGGAAGGATGGATGGACAGGACCCAATCTATAAGCCCAGCCAGACTGCATCTGCAGGGATTAAAATGAGGGTAACAACATACAATTGCTTCCCCGTGGGACTGTGAGCTAGTCTCCCCGCCAAAAAAACAGTCTGTTTTTCCAAGGCTGAAGTTCAGTGGAAGCTATAGGGGCAAGTCAGCCATGGTGTCTGTATGCTGTCTGTATGTGGGTATGTATGTCCGTCCAATGCCAAATCTTGAGAAACCCTGCAAGTATCACTTGCCATTTAGTGTGTAGATATGTGCTGGCCTGTAGATTGGGTTTTGTTCACATGAAGTTGTAGTCACAAAAAATATGCAAATGAGCTGGAAAATGTAAAATTCATCAAAAAGCTAAAAAATCTACTACTACTACTGGTCAGATTAGTTCCAGAATTGGTATATATGCTCTTGGTGTACACCAATTTCGATTTCTGAGCTGATTATGTGCAATTTTCAAGTTTTTAAGGATTTGAAAACAAAATTATTTTTCATGAATTTTTGTTACTTATTAAAATTTTATATGCAAGTTTCCTTGGAGTAATGTGACTTGGATTTTTTGTTCAAAGTGTTGTGAAATTTCCATCCATATTTTTATTTTTTGGCAATGTTAACATTTTAATCAAAAGTCTCATTCACTGTAGCTGCTTGTCTGATTGCTTTAAAATGTTGTTTGCAGGCTCCTAAGGTGGCCTTAGTGAGTTGTTCTCACACTATAATGAAATTTCCACTTTTGTATTTTTGGGGGAAATTTTTGAGATTTTTAGTTTTAGACTAAAGTGGTCTCTCATGAAAATACTTATGTCTGATTGATATAAAATTTGGCATGCATGCAGGGTCCTATTGGTGACCTTAAAAGTTTTTTTTCAAGTTGTGATGAATTTGTGTGTGTGTTTTGGGCAGTTAACCTTAGGAACTACTACCAGTTTTGATCAATTCTGCTTTCTTAAAACATTAACCAAAACTGTTCCTGTTACATACATTTCTTTGGAACCCTATCTTGTTTACAGTTGCGAGCTGTTTGTTGACACTGTACATTCTTATTTAGTATCTTACCGTAGATATGGTATTCAAGCGAAGATATCATCAATATTCAATGTGATTTCTTAAATTTTTGGCTTAAAATTTATGTTGTCAGAATTTTGTCTGAATGATGGTTCTGAAATTTCTATGGAGTCTCTAAGGATGTTCTCCTAAATGGTTACATAGAAAGCACTGATTTTTGTTTTGCATGCAGGTTACTTCTTATGAAGTTATGAGTGATTGGTAAAAAAATTTTCAGAAAGAAGACCCTCTGTGTAACATTGTATTTCTACAAATGGAAGCCAATATACTGTCATTGACAGTATTTTAACACACCTCATCTGGACTGAGTTCTTGTCAGAAACAATTAAGAATTGAGAGTACTTCTACAGAAAGTAGCAAGAAATTGAGAAATTCCTGCACAAGCACCTGGCTCATAAGAAACCGCCACCTTTGTTTACAGTTCCTGCACTTCAGGTATCAGTTGTTGGAATTGTTACATAGCCAGATAATAGTTGCAAATACTGTTCACCAGTAACTAAACATCACATGTATCAGTACAAACATGATGCACCTGACATGACAATGATTAGAGCAATCATAGCATAGAAAATAGACCGGGCATGTTATAATAATAAATGACTGATAGTACACCATGAGAATAAAACAGTTGGTGCAGAAAATTAGTATATCATTTAGCATCACAATTTATGACTGACAACTTAATTGTCCCATATGATTGTTGGACTGGTATAGAAATCTTGCAACACATCAGCAAATTATAATCAGCGAAACAGCGAAATGGCGAAACAGCAAAACAAAGAAACAGCGAAACAAAGAAACAGCTCAAAAATAAAGATAGTCAAAAAATTAATCAATAATATTCCCCTGAAATACATTGATTTTTTGTGAAAAAAATCCAGGAATCATGGACAATCGCCAGTGAGTACAGTGCAGTAAGTAACCTGGCCGGCCATGGGCTAGGTGGAAGCTAGGACTATGCAATAGGGTGTTCCTAAAGTAGACCAAAAAAATTTTAACTTTATTATTTCCCTTGCCATTTTTTGTATCTTTTTTTTATTCAAGTGGTTTAATTCTTGTTCATTCTTTTCATTCAAAAAATATTCTAAAAGGCTGAACAAAACTTACGTGAAGAAAACATAACCCACCGTTTTGATGACTGGCCCCAATTTCAAGAATGGTATCGACTAAGTGAACGTTGACCTTTTGAACAATGGTAACGTTGTGATGCATCGCTTGACCGACCAGTATTTCCCGTTGCGAATTTGCAGTATCTGAGAGTGGTCATTTTCAAACCTCGATTTTGACTGCTTGCCTTGATCAATCCACATTATCTTTGCTTCACAACAGATTAGCAATCTATTCTTGCCTGTACTTTGTGGCATTTTTGAGCCGTTTCACTGTTTCTTTGTTTCGCTGTTTTGCTTTTTCGCAGATTATAATTAGCCCAAAACATCACCTTCAGCATTACATTTTCTGTTCTACTGATTTTCTACCATGACATAAAATGTTTATGCAAGACAATGAACACAGAAAATTTACCTCATCAGTTCCGTACTCAGCAGAGGCCTGTAAAAACATCATCAAAGAAGAGATCATGTTAGTTGGCACTAGCCTAAGTTGGCACATAAACAGATGTATGATCATTACTGAGCCCTCTAGAGTTGAAATCCTGAGATTAATTTCATATAAGCAAAGAACGTTAACTGCTTAATCTGGTTCTCTGACTTGTTTTCCCTGGTAGAGGGCATGCAGAAAAATGGGGTCAGGTACCAGCAAATGTGAACATGGATGCTATAGGGTGAACATAAAACAAGCTGTGATTGGATGAAAGTTTCATTAAATATGGCGCTATACGCAATGTTGGGATTTGTTTGTAAAACTGAACTTCTTTTGAGAAAGTTGAATGAGACACATTCATCATTGTACCTCGGTTATAAACCTAAGCAAGTCAACTGTCTGAAGGCATCGTTGCAAGGTGATTGTATGGGTCTCTTAGGCCAGAAAGAAAAAATGAATTGTTCATCGGAATTGCCGCTTCTACTTCGGCCGATTTGGAAATTTTTTTTTTGGTTTTTGGGAAATTCATACTTCTACATTGCAAATATTTTAGTACTGCCGCTAGTGGCGCACTACACTTTGTCGGGTATTCATGGGCATGTGATTTTGAATTTGACTTCTGACGTGTCTTCCCTGAGTTGACTGTCAATACGTTGTTGCCACATCTGAATTTTGCAAAGCATGACACAAACTTGATTGGTTTTTGGCAGAAATTTCTCCGTCTTGTCAGTTTAGTACATCGTTACCCTTGGATTAAAAAAAAATAAAAATAAAAATTTTCGCTCTCCGCTCTTGAACCTTGGTCCAAAAAATCCGATGAACAATTATTTTTTTCTTTCTGGCCTTACCAACTGGATACAGGAAATTCCTAATATTCCAATTACTTCCATACATGAAGGGTACTACTTCAACACCATCAACAGTAATTACAATTTCGCCTTTGAATGCTATCATAGAATAACAACTCAGGAAGCTTACAGATGATGCTGTATACAAAAATAGTGTCAATGACACTGTGCTCCCATTTTAAATAGATGGGTATATTCATACATGACATCTTTAAAAATGCATATAAACAGGATGGTTACAATGATACTTCCATTACAAATCAATCTTACAACCCTAAAGATATGAAATGCCTCACCCAACAATGAAATTAGATAGCACCATATCAATAAATAGGAGTCAACAGTCCATGATATACAAATCACCTCAACCGACAGACAGACAAACCAACAGACAGACCTTTTCCCATGGGAAGGAGTCTGGAGCTGACTGAACTTTGATACTTAGGCTATCAGTGTTATCTGATACTTCCTTTCACTAAAAAAAACAATTAAAGCTAACAAACTGATAAAGTCATTGCCTAATGAGGCATCATACCTATAATAACCCATCTATCAGTGTGTTATTACAATCATCCACTGTTACAATAATATCCTGTTAAAATACCAGTATTTATGACAGAAAATTGATCTTATGCATCAAAACTAAGTTGCACATTGTCTTCTTTGGAAATTTCATCACAGTTTGATACCAAACATTGCAATATTGTATAAATACAAAACAAAGCTGTCTCAAAGGCTCTTTGTACAGAAAATAATAAGTGTATCAAAATATCAAATAAAATTCTAAAAATTACAGAATTGCATCTGCCATTACAATTTAAGAGCCTCGTGAACGTTCTTATCACAAGTTACCTGGATACTACACATCAATGCTGTCTGTTATGTCATTTTCAAGAAAATATTAATTGCCAAAAATGACAAAAATTGCCTTAAAAATACAAATATGAAAATTTCCCCAAAACTTATTCACATTATGTTTGAGTACATGCTTAGGTACAGCCATACAAAGTTTTAAAGATATCAGACTTGGAGTTTCTCAGCAGAACATCTTTCCAAAACAAAATGAGAAAATATTTCAAAAATTCGTTAAAAATATAAAATTGAAGATATCAACAGGAAACCAGTAAAGCTTTATCAACTCCACACAAGGCACCTAAATGCCAATTATCAAAGCCATAACTTCAGTAGTTCCCGAGCTATTGATTTTTGACCATTTTCACCTTTTCCCCACCTCGTTTGCATATTTATGATGATTACATTTCCATTTGTACAATGGCACATCTACACCACATACTACATATCCCCACCAAAAACCAACTTCATGGATGCAGCGGTTCTCAAGTTTTTGCTGTTGACGGACAGACAGACATACATACATACTAACATACAGACAGACAACTTAGGGGTGAACCATTTGATATCCTGGGGGGGGTCTTGGAAGATTGGTGAAGAGCCAAAATTTTTTTTCACACTTGCTTCACCATGAATTATTTTTTTTCTATGGGGCATATACTGACAACTTTTTTTCACTTTCTTTTTTGAGGTACCTTTTTTTTCTATACATGTACCTTTTTTATATATACAAGTATGTATATGAAATACTGTGTTACGAGGTCTAAGTTTCTACTCAAAACAATTTATCTTATGCGAGTAACCATACAGTCATGAATGTGTGTCCAACTGTCAAGTGAGCAACTAGAAATGAATAACTGAAGGGAGGAGGTCAGGAGGAGGGTGTTCCCCTCCTGATGCAGAAAGATTTTTTCCCCAAGTAGCAATGGTCCCTATTTTTTTTTCCATCACCCACTTCAAGCAACTTCTCTTGGCATCTTTTTTTCCCCCAAATCTTCCAACCCCCCCCCCCCAGGATATCAAATGGTCCAACCCTTACATACAGACAGTTTTACATCATATAACCTCCCATTATCATAAATGGTAAATGGGAGCTAATAACTACCACATTTGAGGAGTCAAGAATCCAAGCATGTCAATATACGTATGTGTTATTGCATCCCGAGGACATACTGAAACCAAGTATTTTTCGTGTGATGCAAAATGAGGTGCGGCAAACCAAAGTGTCACACATTGTGACTGATGAAGCGCATTGTGTGTTACAGTGCGGGACGGTTTTTCATCCGAAATTTAGACATTTGAAAGACCTCTGTGCCTTTAATCAGGCCCATGTGTTGGCTCTCATTGCAAAAGCACACACAGGAAGAATTACAGCCCAACTTCTATTACATCACACAAAAATAGTGTCAGGCAGAATATAATATTTTTGATTTGAAAGAGGCTGCACAAACATTCAAAATTCATATGACAGCATTGTAAATCCTCTGATTAAAGAACGAGAAAAGAAACTCATTTCCAAGAACAATTGTGTAGTCTGTCAGGTCACAAACCTCTGCAAATTCTGTTCAAGATGGCGGCTGGTACCTGACCTTATTTTCCCAATGCCCTCTATCGGGGCAAAACGGGTTAGGGAACCAGACCAAGAAGCTGCTGAAACTGCGACATGTATCATATTACAGACATATGTTTGCATTTCAATTGGATTTTTCACAGTTAGTGGGCCCTTTTGTGACTTAATTACTATGCATCATCTGTTTGGATTTTCTGCTGACCTTACCGTATGTGCTGGACATGGGATCACACTCTGAGAGGAACCACACTGGCTTGTGACATCACCACTATGTAATGAAGTACCACCTTTGAACATATACACACGTCCTTCCTCACCTAGGGAAACGTCACAAAATACACAGTCATTTACTGTTAGTTTAATAGTAATTTAAGCCTCAGTCTTCAAAACCAAGTATTTACACTTTTACAGTAACACACATGCATCAACCTGTCTCTGGTCTATTCATATTTTTGCTACAAATGCTACTTAAAGCCCCAGATTCTCTAACTTTGAGATCTTCTTTTTTTCAGTATTTAAAGTGTCTGTGACATGCTTTAAAAAGTTTTTATTTTTTCCCATCAGAAGCTCAGCTTGGGCCCTGTCTATGCATTACTTATAGTGTCAGTTCGGAAAAATGTGCTCGAATGGCGAAATTTGCCAGCTTTTTCATGCATGGTGATGAGGGGGCCAGTACGCACCCGAGCCAGGCACAGGTATTTGCATAAACATAAACAAGGCCATAAGGATATAGTGTTCCACGCTCTTGATAGTAAAGTGTAATTAGCGGTACATGCATAATTTAGTCGACAAAGTCAGTTGTATAAACAGTGTTCACAGACGCCAAGTATACGTTGAAAGCAAAGGAAGCCCTTGCCTCACTGTTACGGCCAAGGGATTTACGAAGGTGTGAATGATTGTTTGTCCATATCAAGATAAGTCGTCGGCTGAACTTCGAAAAGCCGAAAAAAGTCGACGCAGTTGGTTAGGGGTACACGCCCACAGGCCACTTTTACTTGCCTGTTATCTAACCACAGGAGGCGATACGTAATGCTAGGCAGTAATGTAAGTTAACTTTAAGACCCAAAGAGTGATTTTACGTGTGGTTGTATAGGGCATGTCACAGACACTTTAACATAAGGGGAAGTCATAAATCATCGATGTCTGTCTGTGTGTGTGTCTGTCAGTGGGCACAATATCTAAAGAACTGTTGATCAGATCACGACCAAATTTGGCATACTTTTATGCTGTATTTGAATGGCAAGAAATGATTAGATTTTGGCGAGTGTCACCTTTCTATTAAAAAATTATTTATATTAGTATTTTTACGGCAATGCATTGCCTATGAGCTTAGCTTTGCCATAGCTTACAGCATGGATGGGACACGTGTGCGTCCCGTTAATGCTGTAAGATTTTGGCGAGTGGCCTTCATATGAATAAAGCTATTGATAATTTCATGGCAATGCATTGTCTACTGGTATGTGTACTTTGGAAGAAAACGTGTGATTGACATGCAACTGTATACATCTGGCTGAAAGAGCTGTAGGTCTTCATGCTACAGGAAATAGGATTGGAATCTGGAGTTGACACACACAACAAAAATTCTAAAAAATACAGCTATCAGCTGTTGGCATTAACAGGGCTTTAATGTAGCATGGAATGGAAATTAAGATTTGGAGGGTTACCATTTTTCTGAAATATCACTGAGAACTAGCTTATCCAGAAGTTTTTTAGCACAAACCTGTCAAACCAACATACATTAGTTGTAGCAGTTTTTAAAATCAATAATCAGTCAATATGATAAAATTGATTAAAAATTCACACACTGCAGAACTTTCCAGGCTTTGAGTCCCGCTGCCTGGAAGGGTATGAGCTAGTGCAGTTTCAATTCAAATATTTACCATAACATCAAGTCACCTACCGCCATATAATTCTTCAGTGAGGTCATCAATACGAAACGGAGCACCTATGATGATGTCATCTGAAATTAATAGACAGGAAAATGTGATTTATATACTGTAATATGAACAATTGGTCTATAGTGGCCCATTATAGCTTTTAATGTATCAACTTCAAAATAAATGCCTCTATTTTCCAAGATATTCTTTGAATTTTACCTATAATGATGAATATATTATGGAATCAATATAACTTAAAGGGACATTATGTACAACTTTTTTCCCACCACCAAAAAGATGGTTCATGCTCTCTCTCTCTCTCTCTCTCTCTCTCTCTCCCTTCTCTCCCTTCTCTCTCTCTCTCCTCTCTCTCTCTCCTCTCTCTCTTTTCTCTCTCTCTCTCTCTCTCTCTCTTTCTCTCTCTCTCTCTCTCTCCTCTCTCTCTCTCTCTCTCTCTCTCCTCTCTCTCTCTCTCCCCCCCCTCTCTCTCTCTCTCTCTCTCTCTCTCTCTCTCCCCCCCCCCCTCTCTCTCTCTCTCTATATATATATATATACACAAGAATAAAATAAAATGTAGTCTTCACAGGGAAGAAAAGTGCTCAATACAAAAATGTAGAGCGGTATAGTATAGTACAGGTAGTTTCACGTAGAAACTTAGACTTTGTTATATATATACATATATATATATATATGTTTAGTTATTTACTTATTTACATGTATGCCTTGTATGACAGCCATATTTACACATCTATCTATCTATCTATCTATCTATCTATCTATCTATCTATCTATCTATCTATCTATCTATCTATCTATCTATCTATCTATCTATCTATCTATCTATCTATCTATCACAATGTAATGTAATAACTGGTTATTTACATTAGCTGGTATATGCCTGCCCTGAGGTGTATCTCTGCAAAATTTGTCCAACCCCAAGATATTGCTATGTACAAATTGAATACTATAGTCATTAACTATGCCTGAACAACATTGCCTTTGGCAGAATAGGCAAGACATTACAGATTTTTGTACATTTTAAACTTACCCCCATTTTCAAAATCTCACTGTATTATGTTGAAAAAAAATATTTTCTCCGTCAAAGTGGAGTGTATTCCTTTCCCGTCCTTTCAGTGGGTTGCATCATGTTGTTGTAAAGATCTACATGTATGCACCATTTACGTTGTTTATCATATACAGTAGTTGTATGGAGGTGACCATATTGGGGTGCGGCACATAATTATTATTTGTTGTACCAAAACCTCGAGCAGTCCAACTCAGTCGGTAATTATACAATGAGTAAGCAGTTCTGAGTAAGAACATTTCTACGAATACCTATGACATTCTACACACATACCTATGACATTCTACACACATACCTATGCCGTCACCAGTCAGGTCTTCTAACAGTACCTTTCCTCCAACCTTGCATAGCTTCTGTCGCCACTAAAACTGGAAAATGGCTTTGGTCTTGATGTTTTCAACAGAGAAGTAACATTGTAGAGAAAGACTGATCCAGCTTGGTTAAATGTGACGGGGATATCATCAACCAGTTTGCCAGGCACAGCTTATGAGAACAGAAATACAGAATCTTTGATGATCAACTTAAATCAAATCGCTTTGTTTGAAATTTCACCATCCTTGACAACTTCCATGCACATGTTGCTTTTTTGATAAAGAATTATGCCATATTCTTTCATTCTTTCAAGTTTCCAAATAGCAAGCTTTAATGATGGTCAGAAAATGCCTCCAAGTCTTTCAGTTTTACATTAAATATTTGAACAAATTCACAGATCAACAAATCTTATTATGAAGTGCCCCCCCCCAAAAAAAAAACTCATGAAAAATACTACCTAGAGTATCAGCAGCGACAGCTAGCATACTTTCATGCCCTTTGTAAGGCTTTCCTGTTGTCACTGAAGAACCAAGTTTACTGAATGATTTGAGACCAGTGAGGGTATGAGCAGCTTGGGCAGGCATATTTACTTCTGTGAAATCAATATTTCTAGTTTGCCAACACTCTGTGTATCATTCTTGCTGTAGCTGCAGTTCTTCCTAGAAATATGAAAGCTTTACATTGCATTTAAGGATGCGACCTACAAAATAGACCTTTTCAGCATTGGAATTTTCTGCCAAGAATAGATGTTTTATACCTTAAAAAGTATATATTTTCTGAAAGCCCTAATAAAGAGGACTCATTTGTGTACAGTACACAAACATTATTTGCACAGTGGTCACGTGACATGCATTTTGATGAACCTTTACAAAATAGGTTTTTACCCCTTTTTGTGAATACTCGTCAACATTTCAGATTGATATTTGTACATTGTAAAGACATGGTATAAATCTAAAAAACTGTGTCTGGGATTTTTCCTCCGGGTATCCATTTGTTTTTTTAGGACATAATGTTTGTTTTTCCCTTAATTTAAGACGCACCAAATTACTTCAACAGACTATAAAATAAAAACAAAAGCTTGCAGAAAAAATAGTGTCAATGACACTGTGCTTCCATTTGAAAGACATATCGCAAGCTGGTAAGTTCATATGGATATTGAGATATATAAAATTCCAATACAATTTGACACAATGGTTCAAGGAAAAAATTATGAACTTTAAATTTAACAAAAAATTCATGAAAATATTTTTAAAATCCTGAAAAATAGAAAATTGTACATAGCAGCTCAAAATGACAGAAACCACAATAAGGAACATATAATATACCAATTTGAAAGGCAATCTGACTCTAAGTTGTTGAGTTGTATTTTTTTGACAATTTTTACATTTTTCTAGCTCATTTGCATTTTTTTGGTGATGACTTCATTTCAACAAATACCATATACAGGCCAGCAAGCACCTACACAAAATGGCAAGGTGATACTTGCAGTGATTCAAAAGATTTGGCATTGAAGGGACATACAGAAACACATACATACATACAGACAGACATATGTACTGGTATAGATGCCATGGCCAACTGATCCCTATGGCTTACCCGGCAAATGGAAGCTAAAAATTACCCTAAAAATTACAAAAAGGACAAATTTCATTATAATGATAAAAACATCTCACTAAGGCCAACCTTAGGAGCCTGCAAACCAAATTTCAAAGCAATCAAAACTAGCGGTTTCAGAGAATCAGAATTTTGAGTAAAATGGTAAAAATTGCTAAAAAATACACAAATGGAAATTTCAATCACACTTGAACAAATCATAGTTGGGTCACCCATAGTAACGTAAATATAAAATTTCAATACAATTAGACAAATGGTTCAAGGGGAAAAATTACGATCTTTAAAAATAACAAAAAAAATTTATGAAAAATAATAAAAAAAATCCTGAAAATTAGAAAATTGCACATATCAGCTCAAAATGACAGCAGTCACTAAAGTGTACATAAGGAACATATATTCCAATTTTCAAATCAATCTGACCAGTAGTTGTCGATATTTTAGCTTTTTGCTGATTTTTACATTTTTCAAGCTCATTTGCATATTTTTGGCAATGACAACTTCATTTGAACAAATTCCCATCTACAGGCCAGCAAGCACCTAAACATCAAATGGCAAGGTGATACTGGCAGTGGTTCTCAAGATTTGGCATTGGACGGACGTACATACATACATACATACATACATACATACATACATACATACATACATACCCACATACAGACAACATACAGACGCCATCACCGATCAACCCCTATAGCTTCCATGGTATATATACATATACCAAATGGAAGCTAAAAATCTGAGACACTGATTTTTAGGATGTCACAAAAGCTTGCATGTGTGCAAATTTCAACAGGAAATCTTGTCCCATTTTTGTAAATCGGGTAAAAACCGATATTTTGAAGGTTCATTAAATGCGTGTCACGTGACTACTGTGTAATGACTGTGTACTGTAATTGATCGGGTCTTCCTTTATCAGGGCTTCTAGAAAATATATACTTTGTGATATCTTTGTGATATTTACTACTTCGTATTTTGACATAATATTGAAGTATTGAAAAGTGTGTTTTGTAGGTCGCATCTTTAAGGTTTCTGGATTATTCCATTGAAAGTCTTCCTATAGTTACAAACCAACCACAGGAAATAGGAATCTAGTTACTGTTGTTCATGTCTATACTCACATTGGTTATTTCAGAACATATCACATTGTTATTGTCATTTTTTCAATCTTATATTGAAGTCATTTTAGAAACACACAACAAAAATGCTATCATAAAATGCAACACTCCAACATTCGCACAATATAGTACATTCTCTTCCTAAACTTAGATAGAGCAAGTGCATTAATTGAAAGAGTAGTATTCAGTCATAATGGTAGTGTTCCTGTTGTGCTTTTTATGACCTCAGCATTACGACAATATAATAACACAATGGTTATGTTCGTTCAATTTCATCAGTCATCAACACACCTAATATAAAGATAAACAAAAAACAACTAGATTCCTCTGTTCCCTACGTGTATGTACCAACTACACAGCTTGGTCTGGTAACTTTCACAAAAATGGAATGAACCAAATCAACTGTTCTCTATGGCAATCTGGACTTCTACACTGGAGGATGGCCTGAAAGGGTTAAGAGTATTGATATATCTATGGAAAAAAAGCTTTAAAGGCACAAGCTATGCGTTTTGGGGTATTATTTTTTGCTCCAAAATACCACCGAATTTCCCTCGATCATCCTTTTACTTCCCCCTATTAAGACATTTCACCTGTAAATGGCCTTCTATCTCATTCTTTGATGAAGTTTCAGTCGAGTAAAGGTTTGTCCCTTAATCTGTCAATTCAAACTGACCGCCATTATGAAATGCCTGTCACATGACAAAGAACGCAAAGCAGAGCGTCATGCAGACACGTAAAGCTTAGGTTGCCATGATAGTGCGCTCGTGATTGGTCAATCCCATAGAAAACGTATTACGCTACAGCGTCCCTATGATTTGAGTTGACCCTGACTGCTTAAGGTGGATCTCACCATCATTTCCTTAGTTGCAACTATGAAAAGATTTATATGTATTAATCGCACTGTTCCCTTTACCACACAAGTGCAGTAATTGGCCATTAAACATCATTGGTAAGCACAACAACATATGATACTTTTTGTTTCAAACTGAAATCATCCAAACATACAAAAAAAAACCGCAGAGCTTGTGCCTTTAAAAAAGAGACTCAGCTAATTTGACTGGTAATTGTCAAAGCCCTGGAGGTAGTTTGTATCCAGCTTACACCATACAGCATGCCCGCCGTGAACACCCATGTATTCCAGTTATCAGTCTGGTGGACAACAATTGCAGGACTCTATAAAACTCTGAGTGGGGTCCTTAGCACTTGTAGCAAGGTTGCTCTTTCTTAAGGCCATAATGGTTGAGAATGTGTAATATATTAATCTATAAAATTCCATTTTCCTTGGTAGCCTTTGAATTCGACCCATTAGTGTCAGAAGTGGCATGTAGATTCAACAGTTTTTGATAGACCTTATATTTCCACCACTTCAAAACTAACCATGTAACAGAGAAAACACAGATTACAACTAACAAGTGTAGGCCATCGAGCATCATGTAGTCAAATAAAACGAGTGATGTTGTTTCTTTGAAACTTGCAATCAACCATAAATTTGTACTTTTTAATGGGGCAGCCATTTTACGAGTGTGGCAAATAACTTGTTCAAACTTGCAGACATAGTCCACATCAGGGGAGAGTAACACAACTATAAACATCTTCGATAAGAACATTGGCATGAACTAGTTTTGGTTTGAAAATATTATTATGAAACAATGTGAAAAAAACCAAAGCTATGATGACTTTAAGTAAAAGAGTCCACCGTTAAAAACCAACCTAGGAAAACAACTTCTTTCGTTATATATCATGTGTGAATTATTGACAAAGTAGTTAAGTTAATGATGCTTAATTGGCATCTTGAGAATTCCAGCTTTTTAAATTATTTCATTTGATGAGTCATCTGCTTACGTACAATGCACAGATTCTGTATGTTGGAGATGAAACCAGCAACCAGACAGATTGGTGTTTGGAACCCATGCTGACAGTCTCCACGTTGATGTCATAACCAAACCAACCATAGTCCTGAAATACAAACAGTGTTTTAAACTCAGCATACATGTAATTATGAGAATTTACAAAGTGTTACTTTACATTAAATACTTGAATTGTGACCTTTTCTTCCTAGGTCATAATTTAGAAGTTATAAACTGCAAGTGAGGGTATTTGGTTGTGGATAGAAGACCTCTTAGGGGAAAATTTGGCAGAAAAAAAATCCCCAAGAGAAGCAAACATGGTAAAGATTGATACACATGGGTGTAACATTTTACTTTCTTACTATGTTCATTGGACAATTTGGAGAATAAATATCCAGTATTGAGAGTCTCAACATTGTATTAGTCATGGCTATTGTAATTGCATGCAGAAAAATGAATTCAAGTCCAGACTAGAAAAAATGAAAATTCTTGAGAATGCTTTGCTCCAACAAAGGTAGGTCTTTCTGCTGTGGTACAAGTCATGAACAATTAGGAATATCACTCTTCTCCAACCTCTTGCTGTGATGACTTGCCGACTTTTTTTCCCATAATGCCACTGGTAAAGGTGAATTGACCCCTTAGCATGATGTAGAAAAGTATCTAAGGTAGCGAGAATTGACTGATAATAACAACGTGAACTACTGTGTCTCATGCACACACAAAATGAGATACCTCATATGTGATTTTACTTAAAGGGAAAGGTTACTTTGCTGATTAAAGGCGCAAGCTCTGCGTTTTTTGGTATTTTTTTGATGATTTTAGTTTGAAACAAAAAGTATTATATGTTATTGTGCTTACCAAATGATGTATAATGGCCAAATACTGCACTCATATGGTAAAGGGAACAGCGCGATACATACAAATCTTTTCATAGTTGCAACTAAGGAAATGATGGTGGGACCCGCCTTTAGCAGTCCGGGTCAACTCCAATTATAGTACCGCTGTAACATAATACGTTTTCTATGGGATTCTTCTGTTGTGCTCTGTAGCTTTTGACTTCTGCTTGTCATGGCACCTGCATGATGTTTTGCTTCATGTTTTTTTTGTCATGTGACAGGCATTTCAACATGGCGGTCAGTTTGAATTGAAGATTAAGGGACAAACCTTTACTAGACTGAAACGTCATCAAAGAATGGCATAGTAGGCCATCTACAGGTAAAATGTCTTAATTGGGGGGAGTAAAAGGATGTTTGAGGGAAATTTGGTGGTATTTTGGCGCAAAATAAAATACCCCAATTCGCAGAGCTTGTGCCTTTAAAGGATAATATAGTAAAAGTACAGCTAAACTGAGGTAAGTACATGCACTGTTTTACTCACTTTCACTTACTGATAGTTTGCTACATAGGCAAAAGTGACGTAGGAACCAACATGTTGCCAGTTTGTAGCAGAAAGACAGGCATACACCAGATGACATGGCTGGCTGTTAGGCTGGCTGATGTAAACAATTATAGTGTGCATACCAATGATTGGATCTTTGTTGAAAAAGTCAATGTCGATTTCACCTTGGATGGACTCGTCAAGCTGCTCATTGAAAATTCATTGCTTGCCAAAGAACTCTGTCCCTACTAGCAGACAGCAGGAGGAATACGTCCTGACATCACTTCCCCTTTCTCCAAGGGAAGCCACACTTCTACTGTTGAGTGTAAGTGAACAAAACAGGTGTATTTCGCCTCAGTAATTTTATAATAATATAAATTACTGAGGCGAAATACGTTTTATCTACATTTCTTTTCTCATAAGGTGACCTTTCCCTTTTCTACAGTAACCTTTCCATTTTACTTACCTGGCTGCCAACTAGTGTGTGATTAGTGTCTTGGACTGGAAGCGTGTGTACACCTTGGGATGGAATGGAATGGAAATCAATCGTAAGCACATACCGGTACATGCATGTGGTGTTGTTTGAACTATGGTGCATTTGAATTTTAGATTTTGCATATTTATTTATGGTTAAACAATAGGTAGCAGCCCCTTTGTCTACAGCAACTAAGAAACGTGTTATGTCATGTTCTCACTTGCGGAAACGACGTTGTAAAATCTAACGGTTTTTGTGGGTAAACACCGATGGATTAAAGCTTAATCCATGATTGCGTCCATACACAGTCAGTTTGTTCGTTGTTTTGGATGATTCGCCGTTGTAACGCGCCCCTACAGTTCAATATATGTATATGTTACAAGGTATCACAACAATGGCCTGCATCCAGCCTCAGATTTCAAAAGTCGGGTTTTTTGGATGGCAAAAAACACCAATTTCTCAACAATAATGAATGTGTTTTGGTAACGAATTTTGAAAGTACTTTTAACATGGTTGTAAGTCCAATAGTTGGAATCGAGCCTGTCTCATTAATAAAATCTGCAGACCATACCTACATTTACGTAATTTACATGTAATGTCTATGGGAGCCTATTTAGTGGTGTGAAACCTTCACCTTCGTAATCGATCAAGATGTACCCAGTGATTTAATCGTCATGCTTCTTGTAGCTGTTCTTGCAAACAATGCTCGGTATACTAGCTATAAAAGGTCAAAGTTGGTTTTATAGACAAATGTCGTCGCGGGAGAGCGGTTACGCCGTTGTTAACCGTTCTCACACACAATCTGAGACGGCGCGCCGTTGCAGGTCTGACTGCCTACGCCGCCGTAAATCTTCGCCGTTGCAGCACCGTCGCCAACTGTTCTGACACGTTTTTTCCCGCCGGTGTTTACCAAAACAACGGTGTCCACGCCGTTGTAATGGCCCATGTCAGAACGCGACTTTATATATGCTAAACTCTCTGTTTTAGAGCTTTAAAGCAGGTTTTCTTGTTATAATTTATATACAGGGGTAACATTTAATACACTGTTCAAGAATATTATAAAACTTAGTGCAAAGAGAGATCGGACTTTGCCATGTTCACTCAAAGAGTGTCCCATGGTTAAATAAATATACTTCCCAAATCCTCTATAAAGTGCACCTCTGTCTTTGTGACCATCATCACTTAGTGTAAATCACATTGTTTGTCGCCCCCTTGTGTTGGATGTAGTTTTGCCTTTGTTGTTGTTGTTGTTAGCATTTGCACATTTCTCTCCCCAAGGCCTCTTGCTCTCCGCCATATGATTGTAGATAACAAAGTGTTTTTCTAATGGTCGCTGGTGTGGATCCCATCAATGCCACCATGTCGATGAGGATGCAAACCAACCGGCTGAGATTATGACCAAAACACTTTATTAGTTGCTAGAGGTCACATTTTATCATCACCAACAGAAAAAAAATACTACCAGTATATACCAAATGGAGGAGAATCAGAAAGAGAAGGAATGCATATGTGTAAACAACAACGAAGGTAAAACTATAGTAAACACTAGGCGGCCACAAATAAACTGACACACACACAGTAGAGCAGAAGTAAGTTTGGGTAAAACTACATACACACCCAACATGTCATGCCAGCTAATGGAAATGTAGGTATTTTTACTGACCTTGCCAAGTGTTGTTTGCTAATACCACATTGACCATTCCTCTCTGACCGCCGTCACTGACAGATGCAAATGGCGATCCATCACCAAGTCATCAAATCCATCATGGTTGAGATCTCCAACTGACAGAGACATGCCAAGGTTGCAGTATTCGATGTCCTGAAAGTGATGATGTAGACGACTCATTTTTAAAATGCAGAACTTTGTACATCACATGGGGACTCACTGAAAGTTGCTCATTTTCCTCTAAAAACATCAAACTTTACTAATGATCAAAAAACAAAATGGAATGCTTCATTATGGTTGAATGTGAAGAGGTAGCTCTCATGAGAAATATAAATCGAGTCATACATGTACACTTTCCCATGATTTGACTCTCAAACTTTCTCGTAACTATTTTTTTCTGAATAGGGGAAACGTGGATTTCAAATGCATCATAATACAAACAAATCTGCATGTGTAAACAAACACAGAACTATGCAAATTCATAAGAATGCATTTTCCCGGTGTTTGTGTTTGTACTGCAATCACATGACATCGTTGGCATCAACTTCAGTCTGGGTGCAACATTTTATCCCAGCATTTCAGTAACATGTATAAGCTACAAGAAGTTCATAACATACTCCTATTAGTGTTTTAGCAAGTATACTAAAATTGCCAGTTACATATGTAAAAGCTATAAGAACAAGTTTATGATATATATTGTACTCCTTGGATATCACCATAAGTATTGATGAGGGACTGTTTAATGGTAACTTAAAGGGACTGTATCCATTAACCTTTTATTTTTGTTCTCTGTCTTTGCTTAAAGCTATGGTGTCTCTGATTTTTCCTAAAAAACAACTTTGCTTGCATTTGATCGATCATTCCACGCTGAGTTAGGACGTGTTATTTCTTACATGCGACTAATTTATGTTAAGATCAAAAACCCAAAAATCTTAGTTCAGGTGAACGTATGGAAACAAACGACTCCTCACACAGTGAAGTCGAGCTAGGGAGTCCTACATGCTTGTTTGCATTTATAAATAAACAGACTCCCAAGCAAACTGAACAAAACATGCTGACAGTAGCCCAAGATTACCGGCTAAGTTATCAGCCCCATACTTTGGGACTTAGTCTCCACACTAACAAACAATTATGTCGTGACACTATAGCTTTAAATTTCTTGATCCATTCCAAAAAGTATGTTTACAAAGATTTCATTTCAAGTGTGGAGAAAAACTGATAAGAACAAGTTAATTAAATCGACTTGGTGGACTGTCTTTTAATTATGCTCTAGGAGGAAAGTCTGCATAGCATTCCACTTTTAGTGATCCGGAAACATTGGGGAATCTGATGAATGAACACTGGAGGTTTAATGAGTGCTGAGTGTGATTTCATTCACAAGACTCCCTGATGGTTTACCTTAACACTGTACTTTGTATCAGCCAGAGTGACCACTTCAAGTGTAATACGATGCAGAATTTCCTCCTGAAGTGTATTTAACAAGTCATCGTTGATGACACAGTCCCGCTTGTCAAGTGTGTTATAATCTTTGGTGTCTAGTTTACTGTAGAATGACATTGATGCAACTTGTGTCAGGACTGTGACTTGCAAAATAATGTTATCTGAGCATCACTTAGTAAATGACCTGTTGGTCACATCATGTTGATCATATCGTGAAATAAATTGACATACATATGTATCTCATAGTACTTTATCCTTGTGCCAAGTTTAAACAAAATTGGTTGAGGGAAGTTTGAATTACACTTCAAAGACATAAAATATTGCATGCATGGCTGTGTGGCCCCATATTGGATGATATTGCAAAATAAATCGACATGCGTATGTATGCCAAAGTGCCTTGCCTTTGTGTCAAATTTGAACAAAATCCATTCAAAAGTGTCTGAGAAATAGCTGCAGTTGGACAGACACACTGACGGACGGATGGGACTCATCTATAAGTCCCCATCACACTGCATCAGCAGGAATTAGCTTTGTGCCAAGTTTGAACAACATCAGTTCAGGGATGTTCCGGTTATTATTGAAAGACATAAAAATTGCATAAAAATGGCCGCCTGGCGGCCATATTTGATCATATTGCAAAAAAATTGACGTGCATGTGTATGTCATAGTGCATTGCCTTTGTGCCAAGTTTGAATGAAATCGGTGCAGGGACATTTGAGTTATGGTTGAAAGACATGAAAAATCACATAAAAATGGCTGCCTGGCGGCCATATTTTTTTATTTATTTATTTATTTAAATCAGGCTCTAGGCCCATAGACAAAGAAAGAAAAAAAAATAAAAAAAAAATACACAAACGGTAGTGGAAACTATACAAGCTAACACGCAGAAACAACAAAATAAAAACTAGTATAAAATAGTTTTCCAACGCCTGCACTGATCAGAATCAGTATATGTACAGTCATAAATATTCTTGACATAAATGTTAGTACAATTCTGTATTCTACTGATAAAATTATGAACACACTTGCGCATTAACTCGCCAAATGATAACACAGAAAACGTCACAAACATAGCACTGGCGCTGCACCGCCTAGGAAGACTGAAAAGCCGTCTAAAACAGTTGTTGTATGCAACACGAATTTTGTCATACGAACTTAATTTAAAATTTGACCAAAGATGACAACAGTACAAATTAGTACAAAAAGACTTGAATAACTTAACTTTAACTTCACTGGAGCAATATGCAAATTTTCTAAAAAGAAAGTTGGCACGGATGTAAAGTAAACGAACTTGTCTACTGATGTCATCATCATCCATAAAGCTACTAAGAATAAACACACCAAGATACTTGTATGAATTCACAAACGTGAGATTCAACCCATTTAGATGAACAATGGGCGCATTCAGAAGTTTAAAACCACTCGGTATAATCATCATACAAACAGTTTTTTTCTGATTATACAGAATATCGTGTTCATTAGCATAAATTTAACAAACATGAATTAAATGCTGCAAGCCTTTACTAGAAGGACTAAAAATGATTAAATCATCAGCGTAGCTAATATGATTTAAAATTATACCACCAAATAAACACCCAATTTTACAACTCGACAAATGAGAGCTCAGCTCATCAATATACACGTTAAACAAAAGTGGCGAGAGAATGCCACCTTGTCGAACACCATTTAAAACGTTAAAAGCAGGCGATACACTTGATCCCCACTTCACACAGATTTGCTGATATCTGTACCAAGAGACAAAGTCGTACAAACATAAGTGGGATTCCTCTTAAAATAAGTTTCTTAAAAAGTGTCCAATGGTTTACACGATCGAACGCTTTAGAAGCATCCATAAACCACAAAAACATAGGACTCTTATGAGACTTATAAAACTGAATTAGTTCCCTGAAGAGATAAATACATTGATCTGTAGAATGCTGATAGCTTTAAAGCCAAACTGGTTAGCTGACGTGTACAAGTATGACTCAATATGTTTCAACAGGACATGTTCTAAAATCTTTGAGAAAACAGAGGAAATAGCGATAGGTCTATAGTTACTCCTGTCACCCACATCATCAGATTTGTCTTTAATACTAGGCACCAAGACAGTAGAAATCATATTTGGAGGCAAGTATCCATGTGTCATACAAGCATTGAAAATAATCATTAAAAGTACAGCAAGTCTATTACCAGCATAAGCAACATGCTCAGATGAAATACTATCAAGACCACATGCCTTACCATTGTCCAGCTTTTCAATAGCATATTTGATATCCATAACAGTAAACATACAATTTAACGGATTAACATTCAATAAAGTGTCTTCTACAAACGTTTTGTGACTTTCTCTCCTGACCGAGGAGAACAGATCTTTAAAGTGATCATGCCACATGTACGCTATGTCTTTATGACCAGTGGCTCCCCCTACTGTGTTAGCAAGTGGAACACGACTAGAAGCCTGTTGATCTACATGTTTCCAAAATTGAATATCGTTCTTATTAATCAGATCAGAGGCGAGGGCGTCTGCCTTGGCTGTACGTTCATTATGTTTACACCACCGCAAGGCATATTTAAAATTGGCTCTAGTGGTTTGCATTTTACGAAAAATGTGACCTTGTTTAGGTTTTGAAAAACTAATCCACAACTTAAAAGCACTTCTTGCTTCATCATGGGCCGTTTTTACGAAATCATTCCAGCCTGGTACATTAAAATGGCTCTTATTATTTGATTGGGGAATGCTGTTGTCAGCTGCCTCAGACAGGCTATTTACAATATTGTCATTACAGTGAATTGAATCAGTACAATTTACATCACTACAATGCAAAAGTTCATTGGGAACGACAAGATTTTTAAGCAAATTATCACAATTTACACGGTACGAATCAAGATGACTAGGTTTAGCTGCATGCCATTTACACCGACCACAAAAGTGTCATGATCCAGCTCAAAATGTGGAAGGTTGTTAACATTTAAACAAACACACAAGGGAAAGTGATCTGACGTGTGAAAATCGTAGAGTATGTTAACATCAGAAATGGAATTATGCCCCTGGATTGTTGATACACAGTGATCAATCCAAGATGTTCTGGCGTGAGAATCACTGAAAAAAGTAAAATGATTACCACCATCTAAAAATTAACATCTGAGAGAACATAAGAGTGATCACTACAAAAAGACTTGAGTTCATTACCAAAAGAACTGTTTTTGTGAACACTAGCATTCCAATCTCCTAAAATGTAAACGCAAGACGTATCAAAGTCAGTAACAATGGAATGCAGAAGACCAGATGACTTAAAAAACATTCATAATTTTCACCATTATTTCTAATCATCATATGGCATGTAAACATTGAGGAAAAGTAGCTTTTGATTATTCCATTCAAATAATAGACCCATAATCCTGTCAGTTTCATTATCAAACTTCAAAACTTTTACAGAGTTACCAAAGCTTTTTCTCCATAAAATACCAAGGCCGCCATAGGGGCGCCCAACGAGAATGCTTTTATCAACAGGCATAGCTGTGATACCATCAGCATAAAAGGAGTTATCAATATTCTTAAAAAGATTAGATCGTCAGCAGCTAACCACGTTTCTTGAAGTAAAACAATGTCATGAGACTCACACAAAAGCTTAATTTCATTAACAGAAGTTTTCACATTCTTACAGTTAAAACTAGCAATTTTAAGACTTTCAGCCATTAAATGTTAAAAAAAGAGAACACGTAGAGATAAAACTATAAAAACAGTTTGTCAGTCAAAAAATTGCCTCACCAAAACATCTTGAGGCCAAATAGTTGGGACTAACAATTTGTTTTTTATACTATCCTCGATAAGAATTCTGAATGATTTATAAGAATCATGTCTAGATTTTAACTCGATACACTTTACATGAATATTAATTTTATTAAACACATAGTCCTGCAGGTCAGCGATACTCGTAGTCGGCTTTAGTCTACTGATGAATACGCCACCTCTTTCGCGTACAGTTCTGGTTGGATCACGACGAACACCACTGATTGTAGTTGCGGCACCCTTGTTGGTGCCGTAGATGACATGATATTGGATCATATCGCAAAATAAATTGACGTGCATGTGTATGTCATAGTGCATTGCCTTTTTGCCAAGTTTGAATGAAATCGATGCAGGGACATTAGAATTATGGTTGAAAGACATTAAAAATCGCATAAAAATGGCCGCCTGGCGGCCATATTTGATCGTATTGCAAAAAAAATTGAGGTGCATGTGTATGTCATAGTGCATTGCCTTTGTGCCAAGTTTGAATGAAATCGGTGCAGGGACATTTGAGTTATGGTTGAAAGACATGAAAACTCGCATAAAAATGGCCGCCTGGCGGCCATATTGGATCGTATCGGGAAATAAATTTACGTGCATGTGTATGTCATAGTGCATTGCCTTTGTGCCAAGTTTGAATGAAATCAGTGCAGCGACATTTAAGTTATGGTTGAAAGACATGAAAAATCGATAAAAATGGTCGCCTGGCGGCCATATTGGATTGTATTGGGAAATAAATTTACGTGCATGTGTATGTCATAGTGCATTGCCTTTGTGCCAAGTTTGAATGAATCGGTGCAGGGACATTTGAGTTATGGTTGAAAGACATTAAAAATCGCATAAAAATATCCGCCTGGTAGCCATATTGGATCGTATCGCGAAATAAATTGACGTGCATCTGTATCCCATAGTGCATTGCCCATGTGCCAAGTTTGGACAAAATCGGTTCAGCATTGTCTGAGAAACGGCTGCGGACGGACGGACGCACAGATGGACGGACGGACAGACGGGACCCAATCTATAAGTCCCCGCCGGACTTCGTCCGCGGGACTAAAAAACAGTCGACTATGTCGATTTTACGGTTGTCCGTATCAGTTTTTCTCCACACTTAAATGAAAATCGTAGTAATTTCCCCCTTGTTCAGCTTTGTAATACAGAGTGTATTTATTTAAAGTCCCATGAGCTGCAACTTTTGACATTATTTTCATGATTTTATATTTGGATTTAATATAGTTCATACAAATTTTCTTACTCAGAGACATTTACTCATGACAAGCATTATTATCCACTGAGTTGGACTGCATGGGGAGGTTTCAGTAAGACAAATAATAAAACAGTGCCGCACCCAAATATGGCGCCCCCATAGAAGTTTATGATAAACAGTGTAAATGGTGCATGTACACATTTGAATCTTTGCAAATACAACATGGTGCAACCCAATGAAAGGACGGGAAAGGGATTCATTCCACTTCGAAAAATTCTACGTTTTTCACATAATATGGCAAGATTTTGAAAATGGCGGGAAATTCAAATTACAAATAATCTGCCCAATTTCTTGCCTATTCTGCCACCGGCGAAAGTTGTTGAGGCATAGTTGGTGTCTGTATCGTTAAATTTATAGATAACAATAAATTTCTAAGAAAATTGGAAGGTATCTTGAGGTTGGACATTTACGCAGAGTTGCAGCTCATGGGCCTTTAATGGGCATTGTTACTGTTTAAATTTAAATTTTTTTTGTTGTCAACACAGGCTTGGCAAGTTTTTGTCTCAACACAAATATACTTAAAGTCAGTTTTGAGAACACAGATGGCAGCAGGTAGTGTGGTCTATCTCTACTGGCAATAGGTTTGATCAATTTTGCCTAATTATGAGTGAAATGTTGCATTTTTTTGTTGAAATAGCATTCGATGGATATTCAAGGGTTCATTTGAATAGAAAATGGTAACAGTTGGAAAGCGGGCTGTGCAGAAAAAAGTACACAAAGCACTAATAGAGGAATAACTTCAATGCGATTTCATGCTTTATGAACCCATGAATATCCACCATATGCTGTTTCAATACAAGTCATCGTTGATGACACAGTCCCCCGCTTGTCTATTTTGTTATAATCTTTGGTGTCTAGGTAGCTGTGGAATGACATTGATGCAACTGCGTCAGGTCTGTGACTTGCAAAATAATCTGAGCAACGTCCAATAAATGACTTATCTCTGCCGGTAATAACCGTTAAAGGAAGTTTTGATGACAATTATCACACATGACTATGCCCTCACTAAGTGCCTCTAGTGTCATGATGGCATGTACATGCATGGATTGGTGGAATTTTCGGAATGATATGGGATCGGTATGTTGTTGTAATCAGCCATTTTGGTTTGCATAAGGAAACAAATTAATGTGCACAATGTACTTTATAGTACTTTACCTTTGTATTGAGTTTGAACATCATAACTTCAGGGATGTTAAAGTTCTGGTTCAAAGACATATAAAATCACAACAAAATTGTAATAAAATGGCTGTCTAATGACTATATTGAATTGTATCACAAAATTAGTAGACGTGCATAGGTATGCCATAGTCTCTGTACCAAGTTTCAACAAAACTGGTTAAGGGATGTTAGAATTATGCCTAAAAGACATGGAAAAATGCAAAAAAATGACTGTCTAGGTACATAAATTGGATCATATCACGAAATAAATTCACACAAATATGTAGGCCATAGTACTTCGCCTCTGTGCCAAGTTTGAACAAAATCAATTCAGGGACATTTGAGTTGTGATTCAAAGACATGAAAAATCGCAACAAAATGGCTGCGTAGAGCATAAATTGGATTGTATCACGACATAAATTGAAGTGCATGTGTATGCCATAGTGCACTGTCTTTGTGCCAAGTTTGAACAAAATCAGTTCAGGGATGTTTCAGTTATGGCTGAAAGACATGGAAAAATCGCAACAAAATGACTGTCAGGCGGCCTCGCGACATAAATTGACGTGCATGTATATGCCATAGGGCAGTGTCTTTATGCCAAGTTTGAACAAAATCAGTTCAGGGATGTTTGAGTTATGGCTGAAAGACATTGAAAAATCACAACAAAATGGCCACCAGGTGGCCATATTGGATCGTATTGCGACATAAATTGACGTGCATGTATATGTCATAGTGCAGTGTCTTTATGCCAAGTTTAAACAAAATCAGTTCAGGGATGTTTGAGTTATGGCTGAAAGACATGAAAAATCGCAACAAAATGGCCGCCAGGCGGCCATATTGGATCGTATCGCGACATAAATTGACGTGCATGTATATGCCATAGGGCAGTGTCTTTATGCCAAGTTTGAACAAATCAGTTCAGGATGTTTGAGTTATGGCTGAAAGACATTGAAAAATCACAACAAAATGGCCACCAGGTGGCCATATTGGATCGTATTGCAACATAAATTGACGTGCATGTATATGTCATAGTGCAGTGTCTTTATGCCAAGTTTAAACAAAATCAGTTCAGGGATGTTTGAGTTATGGCTGAAAGACATGAAAAAATCGCAACAAAATGGCCGCCAGGCGGCCATATTGGATCGTATCGCGACATAAATTGACGTGCATGTATATGCCATAGTACAGTGTCTTTATACGAGATTTGAACAAAATCAGTTCAGGGACATTTGAGTTATGGCTGAAAGACATGGAAAAATCGCAACAAAATGGCCGCCAGGCGGCCATATTGGATCGTATCGCGACATAAATTGACGTGCATGTATATGCTATAGTACAGTGTCTTTATACGAAATTTGAACAAAATCAGTTCAGGGACGTTTGAGTTATGGCTGAAAGACATGGAAAATCGCAACAAAATGGCCGCCAGGCGGCCATATTGGATCGTATCGCATTATAAATTGACGTGCATGTATATGCCATAGTACAGTGTCTTTATACAAAATTTGAACAAAATCAGTTCAGGGACATTTGAGTTATGGCTGAAAGACATGGAAAAATCGCAACAAAATGGCCGCCTGGCGGCCATATTGGATCGTATCGCAACATAAATTGACATGCATGTATATCCATAGTGCAGTGTCTTTATGCCAAGTTTGAAGAAAATCAGTTCAGGGATGCTTGAGTTATGGTTGAAAGTCATGAAAAATCGCAACAAATGGCCGCCTGGCGGCCATATTGGATCGTATCGCAAAAATAAATAGACGTGCATCTGTATGACGTAGTTCTTTGCCTTTGTGCCAAGTTTGAACAAAATCGGTCCAGCAGTGTCTGAGAACTGGCTGCGGACGGACGGACGCACGGACGCACGCACGCACGGACGGACGGGACCCAATCTATAAGTTCCCGCCGGACTTCGTCCGCGGGGACTAAAAATACATGAGAGTTCAGCCGTATTACATACTTACTGAGCAAAATTGATCAAATCTTTCACCAACCAAGAAGTGCAGACCATCTCATATCCTTGCCCTCTGTGGGATTAAAAATTATTCCTTTAACAGCCCAAAAGTTATCTCGCAATAAAGGATATAATCTTGTTTTGGATACAATATAGTTCCACTAAATCACTATGTCAGTACTGTTACTGGTATGGTACATGTAGAACACCACCTCATAAAATTTTGGAGTCCTTCTAAAGATAATAATAATAATAATAATAATAATAATAATAATAAAGAATATCACCTCACAAACTATTGTCATATCAGGCTTGGTTTTCAATTTTCCCTCTGATCCAAAATACACATAGACTTCTCCCTGCAATGATGCAATAGTTTAAAGGTCAAATAAAGGTCATAAACCTGACAATGCTATCATGAATAATAATATGACAACAAAAAAATAATAATAATAATATAATAATAATAATAACAATAATACCATTAAACTATTTTAAGACATTTTCATACCATAGTGAAGCTGTGCAGAAAATGTGAGATAAAAGCCTTTAGTCAACATTAACAAGCTATTTTGTAACAAATTTTGATAAAAAAAGATAAATATTATTTTCTATTTAAAAGGGTATTTTCTCATCAGGGAATTGTCTTAACCAAGGATCAAGACATTGCCTTGTATTTTCCATGCCATATTTCATGCTAAAAGTTCTAGACATATGCTAGAAATACAATGGGTTGAATCTGCTTCAAAACAGGTTCTGTACTTACTGTGTATTTCAGTTTATCTGAGTTGACAGAAGGTGCGCTGACCACTAGGTCATTCAACCCGTCTACATTGAGGTCAACCACTGTGAGGGCGCTGCCAAATCTACCATTCAGCTGTAGATTTCAGAAAAAAAAAACATTTTTTACAGATTACATTCAGCTGTATATTGGTCAATTTGCTAGATAAGGTTTGTTACTTTGTATCCAGATTTACGGTAAGTTTACACATTTATGGACTTGGAGGCAACATCTTACAAACATGCAGAGGGCTGCAGATAACACATGAGCACTTTACTGAAATGGTTTCCAAAAACTATGTCGTGTAAGATGTTTGTACATTCAAAGTAAATGACATTATGTTTGTTTCTTGGCAGACTGTGATGTGCAGATACACCAAATCCAGCAATAAAATTTTCATAGAGGCAGTCATTTCTTATAACTTGTTCAATCTTGTACACCTACTCCAAATCAGTTAAAGGACAGTAGCTGTAACTTTATGCACTACTATAGTATTGTTACACATCTCAACCTAGAATAGGGAGAATCATGGAATCCCCTAGTGATTGACCTCAGTGTGCAGCCGTGTCAATTCCTTGTGCCAAGAATGTTATCAAAAATTAATTTCTTAACGGACAGAAATCCAACAATGTTTACAAACAACATGCAACGTAATCAACCAAGTGGGCAAGAGTAGAATATGATCCTCACTAATCAGCATTTAGTGTGGTTTCAATGGAATCTGACTTGGTTTCCATCATAAGTATGGGCAAAGAAATGGTCAAAGGTTACAGCTACTGGGGCTTTAACAGCCTATAGTACATGTACTTCTATACACATCCTACAGGAAACAAATTTACACACAAAATAACTTAAATTTGGTTTGAAAATACTATGAAAATAATTCATCAATAGCAGCTATTGCAGCTAAATTTACAACACCCTAAAATAACATGCACTTATTCCTAATACTATGAGTAATACACCCATTGCAAATCTCGGACACGCAGTGTTTCACATGAACCGGAAGTGCGGTAAAGTATCGACAACGCTGCCGTTAAACAACACAAAAAACTCAGATATTTTCCAGATATAAGACTTTTCAGTCGTAAAAGATGCATAGGAATACTTGGCAGTGAGAATTTTATTGACAACTTTGTGTCCTTTACTAAGAAACAAATCAGTTCTTCAAATTTCGACATTTTATGCACAAAAATGGGCCTGTTCCTTGTTATAGCATATGCATCGTCTGACGATACTTTACTGCACTTCCGGTTCTCATGAAACAATACGTGCCAAAATGCGCGTCGCGAGATTCGCAATGGGCGTATAGTCATGAATTCTCAATAGCAATGACTCACCCTACACAGGGGTACCGGTATAAGTGAAACAGCTAGGGTTGGTGTGACCTATCTAATTAAAAAAACTTACCTTCAGACCATTCAAAATTAAGTTAGCATCATGGTTTAAGTTCTTCTTGACCAGCGGTAGACCATTGGCATCACCATACACTATGTAGACCCTGCCTTGTTGGTAGTTGTCATTGATGCTATGTCCTGGAGCTCCAATTATCAAGTCTTGGAAATTATCATTATTGACATCCCCAGTAATAACACTCCTGTGACAAGAGAATTAGTGCCTATCTTAGTAGTGTCAAATAAAAGTT
Organism: Ptychodera flava; assembly: GCF_041260155.1. Lineage (NCBI taxonomy): Eukaryota > Metazoa > Hemichordata > Enteropneusta > Ptychoderidae > Ptychodera > Ptychodera flava. The sequence goes on from NC_091936.1 coordinate 8,140,646, forward strand.
GACCTTTTAATGACCTTGAAGAAAGTTACATCTTGGGATTTTATGTTTGTATAAGTCTACCACTTGGATGAATTACCAGCAGTCTTATTACACAACCATGGAAGTTAAACCATGATCAATCATGGACAATGTGGTTGTTTGTTTTCTGCATCTATTCACAGAACGTTAAACTGAAAGTCTGGAGATTTCCTGCCAACCACATGGTGACAATACTCAAAAGAATGTGATTAAAAGTGCTCCAATGAAAGGCCTGACTCGGGGATGAAATATCAAACACTAACTACAACAGAGTTATTCAGACACTGAACTCTTAAGGTAGCGATGCATGTTAGAAGGCGATTTTTGTCAAATTTCACTTTTTTACATAAATGGGTAGTGCTGATACTGTCCCTCATTATGATACACGCGTATTGGTGAAAAGGTTACGGATCGTCTAAAAACCGCGCATTTCTAAAACAGTTGGCCATAGAACCCCTGCAGTATGTGTTTTTGTTTGCGGCGTTTTTCTCGATTTCTTTTTTACCGTTTTTCAACTTCAAAAGAATTTAACTTCGCTTTGCGTCGGCCGAATCGTCCAAAAATTTCACACATGATTGTTTACATACCGTACATAAAACGGATTTTTATTTTGCCGATAACGGACTCCAAGCTTGAATAATCGAAAGTTGAATTTGACTCATCGTGATTCATATCGATTTTTTCTGAATTTCCAACTTCCGAGTTCTGTCATATGTGAATGAAAGCAGATAACAAAAAACAAAATATCCGTTTTTATCCCAGTGAGCTCTAGTTTTGAATAAGATATTAAGTTTGAGAAAGTGATTTGAAGTTTTTGACTTAAATTCTTTTGAATGAAATAATCGCAAAATTGAGTTTTTTTTTACCCCAAAACATGCCCATGTCGGATAGCAATAAAATTTTTAAATCATAATAAATTTCAGATATTCAGCTTTCAGGAAATGTATGGTTTATTGGGGTTTCCTCTTTGTTTTCGGTGAGAACTATGGCTTTGAAAAAAATCGTGCAGTAACATGCATCGCTACCTTAAGAAGTCAGTGATAGCCGTACATACAAAAATATCTGCAACAATTTAAAGTATTATTAGTTTAGTGTAGGATTTTTTCTACCATGGTCTGTCTGCATTCAGGATTTCTCTTAATTTCTCTTAATTCAATTAGGACAGTTCCTGTTTGTACTCACCATCCTAAATGTGCCGTTTGTGAATTTACTGTATAAGTAGCATCAGGTTTGATAAGATTGTCTGCTTTCAGTTTCCTTTTACGTGTCCTCACTTCCCTTTGTCTGGTTATTTTATGAAGTTTTTTCTGTAAATTTACAAAAAAAAATATTACTATTGAGCTTTCAATGGTATATGATGTTTATATTTTTTTTAAACCTTGCTCTCAACCTTGCCTTATACTTACTATTATGTTTGAAGATAAGTCCTCACAAATTCTTTTCAGCACAAACATTAAGGATCAGAAATTTGGCAAAATTTTTGCAAAAGCTTTTCCTCTCAGTTTTTGTGAAAATCCACTTCGCAAGGTGGTTATTTCTCACTACCTTGAATACTTTTGTACGCCATGCTTAGGGGTCAAATCACCTTGTAACAGTGGCATTGTGGGAAACCACCTTTATGTAAACTAGTCTTTGCAACAAAAACTTAGAGGAGAGTGATATTTCTAGTACTTCATCTTCTCCTCACAGTATAAATACCTAATTTGAAGGAAGCACGATGCTCTAAAGAATTTTCACTTTTATTCATTTTTCCTGTTGCAAAGATTTCAATACAACTCTAAATTACATTGATCCACTTGTTAAAATACACCATCTTTCATTGTGTCAAGCCAATTAG